>NW_021821335.1:0-82262 GCF_901001135.1 Rhinatrema bivittatum | reverse complement strand
AAAAGTGGTGGTGAGGTAAGGGAGAGGAATTGGAGGGAGAGAGGGAGGAGGTAGGAAAAGAAGAATAAGGATAAAAAGTTAAAGTTAAAAAAAAAAAGCAAATGGAACATGTGAAAATAAAAAAGATGAGCAAACTAAGAAAATACAAAAGAGAAAATGGGAAAAATTAGTGAAACATTTAAAAAAAAAAAAAAAAACATAATAAGTTGGGCAGGATAGGATGGAGATTTTCTCAAGTCCTAAAATTTTGGCTGACATCTAAGTTTTTTTTTTATTGTCTAGCCTTACTACTGTGGTGGGTGGCCCTTGTGTCTCTGTCTGGTGGGCTTTGGTCTATGTGTGTGTGTGATCTATGTCTCTGTGTATGATGTATTTTGTCTGCCTGTGTATCTGCCTATGTTTGTCTGCTGGGTATGCTATATCTATAACTCTCTCTGTGTCTATCTATGGTGTGTCTGTGTGTGTGTCTTCTGTCTGAGGTGGTATGTCTGTCTGTGTTTTGCTGTTTAGTTTTGGTATGTCAGTGTCTCTGTGCCTATCTAGATGTTGAATTTCTGTCTCTCTATTGGTATCTTTTTCTAGGTTTGGTGTATCTTTGTCTCTCCATTTTTGCCTGGGTGACTATGTCTATCTATCGGGCCGATTCAGTAAAGTCCGTGGGAGAGCGGGCGAATGCCTGCTCTCCCGGCGCGCGCACAGGCCATTCTCCTGTGCGCGCGATTCAGTATGCTAATTAGGCCCGGCAGTAAAACCAGGTAAAAGGAGGCGCTAGGGACACACTTTTGGACCGGAGTGGCGGCTGTCAGCGGGTTTGACAGCCGATGCTCAATTTTGCCGGCGTCGGTTCTCGAGCCCGCTGACGGCCACAGGTTCGGAAACCGGATGCCGGCAAAATTGAGCGTCCGTTTTCGACCCGACAGCCGCAGGCCAACTTCAAATTTTATTTATTTTTTTTTTTACTTTTGGAAAGTTTCGGGACCTCTGATTAATATCGCCATGATATTAAGTCGGAGGGTGCACAGAAAAGCAGTTTTTACTGCTTTTCTGTGCACATTCCCGGTGCCGAAGAAATTAGCGCCTACCTTTGGGTAGGCGCAAATTTCTGAAAGCAAAATGTGCGGCTTGGCATGTTGCGGGCGCTATTAGGTTCGGAGGATGGACGCGCGTTTTCAGCCCCTTACTGAATAAGGGGTAAGGAAAACGCGTGTCCAATGGCGGGTTAACAGTGCGCTCCGTCATCTGGGTGTCTGTTTTGCTTTCTGTCAGTCTGGGTGTGGGGTGTCTGTTTCTGTCTGGATATAAGGTATCTTTTTCTCTTGGTGTCTGTCTCGGTACAGAGTGTCTGCCTCTCTGTGCCCGTGTGGGGCTAGGGGGATCCCTCTAGACTGGAATAAGAGACCAAGGCCCAGAGGGATTAGGAGGGCCCCAGGAGAAAGAACGAAGGCTTGAGAAAGTGAAAATGCTGCACTGTAGGTTGCATTGCCACATTGTTTTGTTGAAGGTTGTTTGGTTTGTTACTTTTCACCAATAAAGAAATACATAAAGATTTTTCCCAGAGTCCATCCTGCAATCTGTTCACTGGCTATTCCTGACTGCTCGGTACCACATATGGTGTTAGCAGTGGGATCCCTGTTCAAAGCAGAAAGCACAAGCAGGAACCCAGAGACAAACATTTTTTTTTGTTTTCCCTGGGGCTTGGCTGCAAGGACTCCTGGGAACCGGTTATAGAAGGCCAAGAGGGCTGGCCCACCTGAAGCAGCTAGGGAATACCCAGTTAGTAAGGGCCGGACTGGTCAGAAAGTTTTTTTGCTTTCTTTTCTTTTATCCCAGAGACTCACCAAGCTTGCGGCTTGCGTAGGTGGAGGAGCAAAGAACCTGGAGAAGCTGATAGAAATTCTGGGGGAAGACCAGCAGCAGTTCCAGATAGTTATTCAAAATTTACAGTAACAGTTTCCACCAATTCGCCCAGCCATAGTAAGTACTGGCATAGGCTACTAAAGCCATGCAAGCTGCCACAACCCGGGTGAATCTGCTGCCCACCTCCTGTCCTTTCAAGATAAGGCAGGGGAGGACTTGGAGATATTCTTTAAAAACTTTGAAAGGGCCACCTGAATAGCAGATTAACCAGAAGCTAACTGGAATTCGTACCTATCCAATTTGCTCATGGCCAAAAGCCAAGCAGCTTTTCATGCGGCTAATCCAGATGAAGAGTCACTTATGCAGAAGTCAAGACTGAAATCCTAAAAAGAGCTGGCTATCTCAGAAACATACCATCAACAGTTCTAGCGGAGTGTCCTACAGCCTGGGGAAAGCTCTCAAAATCTGCTCCATTGCCTGAAAGATGCTGGCTGGAAGTGGCTGCAGTCGGCAGCAAAGACTGGCCTAAATGTAGCCAAACAGGTGCTTCTAGAAGAGTTCCTAGATGGACTTGACCAGCCCATGCGGTATTGGGTCTGTGACCACCCAGGGCTCACTTTGGAAAAAGCACTAGAATTGGCAGTGCCTGCTACCAGGCACAATTAATGCTTGATGTGGTACGGAGGCTAGAAAGACATATGGCCGAATTTTAAATGGCCATGTGCGCAAATTTGGCAGTTACGTGTGTAGCCGAGCCCTGTGAGTGCTGCGCTTTTTCAAAGGGCATGGCCACGCATGTAAATGCTGATAGGTGCACAATTGCCAGGCCCTAAAAAAGAGGCAGGCCGGGAGCATGGTCTGGGCAGGATGGAGGCTAGTCAGGACAGCGGCCATTAGCTGCTGTCCTGGGGAAGCGTGCGCCAGCAGTCGGCCGCTGTGTGCAAGTTGCTTCTGCTCCAATGGAGCAGTAAGTAAACAAATTAAAAAAATTATTTTACTTAAGTAAGGGGTCGGGGTGAGAGGGAAGGAAAGGGTGCCGGGAACCGTGTGCACATGGATGTGCGCGCACGCACCTTTTAAAATCTACCCCGTAGTGCACAGTCTCCCTGGTGCAGCATTGAGAGTGAAGGGACTCCAAGCAGCATCCTTCAGAGACGGATGGCTTGTCTTCTCTACCCAGAACCCAGGCCACAGTTTCTTCCACATGTTTTAACAGTGGTCAGAGAAGTCATTTGTGGGACCTGAAATTATGGGCATCAGCTTAGTGACCCAGCTAATACTAGAAAGTAAAATCTCCGGGGATAAAGGAAAAATTCCAAAGCAGGAAGATCCTCATCCCGAAAGAAGAAAGGTACCGCAGAGAGTTCAAACCACCCCAGGAATGAAACTAAGGCTAATTTTTCTTTCTGTGCCCTCTGTGTGTAAAATGGTCATCAGGAGGACCTTTGCCCATTTGGAAAGGCCGAAATGAAGAGCCCTTGAGAGGAACGGCTAATGGAAATAGGAATCCCACCCACAGGTCTTCTCTTTTTGTAGGACAGTGGACCATACTGATGAAGAGTGCCTATGGTTAGAAGACATGGAGTAGGAATGCAAGCTGGAGGAACACCGCAAGAAAGAGCAGAATGAGAACGAGAAATGGAAACAAGATTAGATTAACATGTTCGCAAAACTTCAGAATGGCAGGTTAGTGGATGTTCCTCATGGATGTCGTAAGGAATTCGTGATCTAGATAGAACTGGACGAAATTCCCACCCAAGCTTTGGTGGATTCAGAGTCTGCTGGCAAGACTCTTGTTCATGAGGACCTGCTTCAAAAAGCACATCAGTAATATTGAGAAAAGAGACACCTCTGTATATGAGGACAAACAGGAATACCCAAACAGTCAGGCCCTGCTGACGACCCTGGCAGGTTAAGCCATTATGGACGCGGGAGTCCTTCCCAAGTTCCTGTACCTGGTTATTCTGGGATGCGGCTGTCCCCAGTTTGCGGCCTTGTGGGGCCAGCTCACAGGGATTCAAGGCAGACCACCTGGGGGTGGGACATCTGTGAGGAGTAGCCAGGAATTAGTTCCTCAGAATACCTTAAAGGACCGGCCAGAGCTATCTGTACCAGTCTTCCTTAAGTACCAACACAGCAAGGGATACTGGGCTAGGCTGGATCCCTGCAGCCTGGGATAAGAGACTAGGGCCCACAGGGATTAGGAGGGCCCCAGGAGAAAGAACAAAGCCTTGAAAAAGCGAATATAACTTAATTGTAAGTTGCACTGCCACATTTGTTTTGGTGATCTGCATGAAACCGCAAAAATGTTTGGTTTGTTTCTTTTCACCAATAAAGAAGTATATAAAGATTTTTTCCAGAGTATAGCCTGGAGTCTGTTCTCTGACTATGTAGTAACCCATCTTGGAGATTCTAATCAACTGCAGGAAAGGAAGCGGGGGCCGCTGCTTAAAAAGCTTGCTCACCCCTGCCAACACATGCCATTGAATGGTCAATAGGTTTTACCGTGTTAAATGCACTTTAAGCTCATAAATGGGATTTGGAAAATTGATACAATAGTATGTTACATTTACACATGCAACTCCTTTGAAAATTACCTCCTAAATTTGGCAGTATAAAGATGCTAAATGCTGTGGTATTTTCTTCTGTATGTTACCCAAATAGTATATTTATATTAAAATATCTAAATGTCAATTTATGTTCTAGTCCAAAAACAGAGAGGAACATACATTGATTTTGAGCAATGATTTTATTTAATTTCCTCAGAGAAAATTCATTTTTAATTTTATCAGTGTTGTTCCAGATACTTCATTGCTCAAAATAAATATATATCATTAATATGATAATGCTGTTTTGAACAGAGAAAACGATCAATAACTGGAAGCATATAGCTTGTAATTGCACTTTTTGGTATATAAACTCTTGCAAATATGTACATCCAGGTTTGTTTTTTTTTTAAGTTATTTCCATTTCCTGTGCTCCATTCAACTATATTAAGGAAAATTTCAAGTAATTTGCACAACATTAATCCCTGAAGTAGAAACAGGTTATTAAATTTGAAATAGATATGCTTGCAACAAGTTCTTAAATATAAACCACAATAAAAAGCAATACCTGAGTAGAAATGTGTACCTTTAACTCGTGTATTGCTCATATTTATGATCTAAAATATTTTGCATATGCTTTCAGGCAAGTGATGTTTCTTAAGCTGTTATTTTTCAAAAACAGTGTGCAAATTCTCTTATCCACAAGCTAGTTTTCTTTATTATCTATAACAGTAATATCATACAGTTTCCTGCTAACAATGCCAATAGGAGAGAACACATTTCCATGTGAAAAAATACTGCTCTTAAATATAAAAGAAATCTGAAGACCTTCATTTATCAACTGAAGATGTATATTGGTATAAGAGCAAGCTTCCCCATCAACAGTACTCAATATTTGTAAAGAAACTCCTATGTCCAGCTGCATATGACAAATTTAAAAACTATAACAGATTTATTAAAAAGTACCATATGCCTTACATTGTTAGTACTGGAGCGAAATTATTAATCTTGTATAGCTCAACTCAACAGCTCAGTGGTTCTAATTCTGTGATGGATTTTCAGCTGAGATTTCCACACTTAACATTGACCAAGGATGAAAAAGCTGACAAAATAGCATACTCAAACCATGTATGAAGAACAGTCAAGCAGTACACTTACAGTGACACCTAGTAGCCAATAGAGAGAAGTACTAAAGTGCCTAAGCAAAGGTCTGCTTGAGTAGGGCCTGACCACAAGCAGAACTCTGTGTGGCTCCATAATTCTTCCCCAGTTTCAGAAAGAATTTCAAGCTGGACTTATCTGAACAGTGAAGTACACACAAAGCCTCTCCTGCTGGAACATAACCCACTTAAGTTGACATCTTAGAGCACAATTGTGCACCCCCTTGCGGCGCCGACCCCCGATTTTATAACATGTGCATGCCTGCGGGTGCATGTTATAAAATCATGTGTCCATGTGTGCACGCCAGGTAGCGCGCACGCATGTCTTAAAATCTACCCCTTTGTGAATACACAAGGGGTGACATCAGGCCAAGGAATAATAAGCAGTGCTGGAGATGGCTGAGGGGAGATATGATAAAGGATTATAAAATCATGAATGGAGTGGAATGGAGTGGAAAAGGTACATGTGAATCAGTTGTTTGCTCTTCCAAGATATACAAAGACTAGAGGAAACTCCATTAAGTTAGTAAGTAGTATATTTAAGACAAATTGTAGAAAATATTTTTTCCTCAACTCACAAGTAAGTTATGGAATTCAATGTTAGAGGATGTAGTTATGGCAGTTGGCACAATTGGGTTTAAAAAAGTTTGGACAAATGACTGAAGGAAAAAGACCATAACCCATTATAAACCAGGTAGACTTTAGGAAAACTATTATTTATCCCTGGATGTTAGCAACATGGGATCTATCTATTATTGGGGATCCTGCCAGCAACTTGGATTGAACACTATTAGAAACAGGAAACTGTACTTGATGGACCCTTGGTCTGCGCCAGTATGGCAATTCTTGTGTTCTTATGCTGAAGATATTGAGGCAGTATCAAAAACATCATAAGCAGACTACCAAATATTTATTACATTCATTCTTCTGTATCAGTGAGAGGAGAAGTGATTCTTTCTAGGAAGTCTGCAGACGAGAGTAGTCTCTAATCTTGCTTTTTGAACTAGATTGTTAAAATTTTTTACCAGTCAAATCCAGTAATTTAGGACTTTTTCTCTGGCAAAAATCTTTGATATCTTTTAAGATTCTACAACTACTGATTCATCAGAAAACTTGATTTTATCATGGGCCTGAGCAGTGGTGAACTTTCTATTTTAAATCAATCTTTCTTGCACCCAGTAGAGTTGCTATTGGTGTTTGCCACATTTTTATTTGAAGGTTTTGAAGATTTGCGGAATGGTTCAAAGGTTGCTTTGACACTTATGTAAACTTTAGGTCTCCTGGTAAGTCTTTTGCTTCTAGTTACTCCTGCAACTTGAAAGGACTGATTGTGACATCTATTGTAGAAATGCTGGGTAATAAATAAATAAATAAAGTGAGGTTTTCAACAGGTGATGTATTCCTCTCTGGTCCTAGAGATGGATGTGATGGAAGATCTGCAGTCACCCAATGATTTATAAGAGTAAGATCCACTGGATAGACTGGAATCATCCTCAGAGTCTAAAATTAATAACAGATGTTCTGAAGACACAGGAGTTTATGACTTTCCTTTTCAAAGACCTTTTACTTGCTGATATAGAGAAATGGGCAAAAAATTCCATCTGGATAGTAAACTTCTTTAAGTCTGATGCTATCAAAGGGGTGGAATCGGTGTAATAGTTTAAAAAAAATTGTGGACAAAATCTAACCAAAGTTTTATAATGAAAGTATGACATTCTATTGAAGGAAGTTGAGTAAAAGATGAGTTGTTCAATTCAGTGACCAATACTGCTCGTGAAGCCCTTTGGTGTATTAACAAAGATTTGGCATCAATGTCTTACTGAAGCTTTTGGCACCAAGGTGCTTGACATCAATGGCACCAAAACAATGGTGCTGGAGGATGATGGCATTGAACTCTTCTGAGCCGTAGAAGGTTTGCTATGGTAAACGGAAGACAATCTTGGCACAGCCAGTGGAAAATTTCTCTTTTTGCCCAACTTCGAGGAAGTGGAGTGTTTACAGCACCTTGGACATTCTGACCATCTTTTCAATTTGGGTACTGGGGCTCCTCCTGGAGCAGCATGGCTGGCCTGACTGGTTGGGGCTCCTCCTAAAGCAGCATAGCTGGCTTGACTGGTTGGGGCTCATCCCGGAATGGCATAGCTGCTGTGACTGGCTGGGGCTCCTCCCAGAGTGGCAAGGCTGGCATGACCGGCTGGGGCTCCTCCCGGAGCAGCATGGCTGACTTGGGCTCCTCCTGGAGCAACATAGCCGGACTAGGCCCCCTCATGGGGCGGCATGGCCAGACCAGGCTCCTCCTGGAGCCGCATGGCTGGAGTCAATGGTAGCACTCACCTCCTGAACTGGACTGTTAGGATCTGGAACAAAATTAGAGACTAGAACATGGCTACACTTCTCTCCAGGGAATAAAGGCAGACTCTGGATACTGAATACCAGATCCTTCCCAGGTAAAGGTTTCTTTGCAGGAGAGTGAGATGGAAGATCTGGGGTGGAGTGTATCACTGGATTCTGTTTTAGGATGAAGTCTGTTTTAAAACTATGCTCTGGGCAGGTAATTATCCTGGCTGACTGAGACACAGCTACAGCATCAGAACTAAGAGTAACCTTCACTACTGAAGTAATCTTTAAGACATCATCCACATAGTTAAACTTAGAGCAAGATGACCCAGTTTAATGGTGTTCTAATGCTTTCGGTGGGGCTCGAGCTCTAATTAACTTTTGATTAGCTACAGTTGGAGTTTCAGGTCTCAGGACATAGATTTCAGTATTTGTTAATGGAGTGGAAAACCCAGAGGAAGTTAAGTTGGACCTTATCAAACCCTCTTGTTCAGATGCTGGTTTTAAAGGTAAGTTAGCTGGTGATGAAATACAGACAGGTGTAACTATCAATCTGGTAGAATCAAGAGTTATGTTGGTGTTAGAAGAAGCAGAAATAAACATGTACCTTTGGAACTGAATAATAATACTTTTCTCTTTTGATTGCCTTGTTTCTCCTCCACTGATTTCGCAAAGAGATATTGCCTTCAGAAAAAGTCAGAACAGTTTTTTTAGGAGCAGAGTAAAACTGCTTTTCCTTTTTCAGTGTCTGGTACTGTGGATTAACTTCTGTGCAGCATTGGAGGGTTCTGTAAATGTGTGTTAACTGAAACCAAGGTGGAGCCAGGTTTAAGCTGCAAGGCTTCCCTCTTATTTCTATTGTCAACAAGAATACTGGGGGTCCTTTGAAACAAAATATACATTTTTTAACTTGATTGCAATGTTCCTCTCTCCCTGCCTTTTGCTGATAGATATTACCTTCAGAAGGAATTAAGACATGCTGTTTTTCTTTTTTCAGTCTTTGGTGCTGCAGATTAACTACAGGGTGATCTAGAGATCTTTATGGGTGCATGTTAAGTAAAACCAAGTTGGGGGATAGGTTTTATTTGCAAGGCTTTTTCCCTGTTTCTAATTGCAACAGACAAACAGAAGTCCTCTGACACAGCAGGTACCTTTACACTTTGTAGCATTTCTCTTTCACTGCCTTCTGAGGAAAGACGTTACCCTTTAAGAGGAACACTGACAGGCCGATACAGTAAGGACGCGTTAGAAAGAGTACGGCAGTGCCGGGCGCACCCTCGTTTGCCGCACGCACAGTTCGGATCACATACCGCTCGATACTCTATTTAAATGGCATGCAAATGCAAGCCGCGTCCAACGTGCGTCCATGAAGCGCAGATGGACTCAGGACCAATGGGTATAGTGTACTCCTGATAGCAGATAGGAGACAGAGTCAGATTTCAAAGCTGACGTCAGCCTACATATACCTGTGCAGGAAGCTCAGCTCTTCAGTATTCTCCTTGAATAGCAATTGTGGATATTTGTGTGCTTTAATAACTTGATTAACTTGGTTAACTTGATTAACTAGGACTGGTTCAACTGATTTCCAAATTGGAGACCACCAGTGCAGTCAACCGGATAACACCGACACCCGGCAACTATGGGTGTCTTGAACTAGGGGTAATACCTGGCTTACCCGTGCTTGTCTTGTTCTCGGGGGGTGTCACCCAAGGTTCCCAGATTCCGGGGCAGCCATGGGCAGGGTGCTGAGTCCATCTGTCTACACTAAGGAAAACGAAATTATCAGGTAAGTAATTTCTCCATTTCCTAGCATGTAGCCAGATGGACTCAGGACCAATGGGATGTACAAAAGCTACTTCCGAACAGGGCGGGAGGCTACCTGTGGCCCACTTAATACTGCCCTTGCAAAGGTTGTGTCTTCCCGGGCCTGGGCATCCAGGCGGTAGAACCTGGAGAAGGTGTGTATGGAGGACCACATTGCCACCCGACATATCTCGGCAGCGACAGCATCTTGGTTTCCGCCCAGGACACTGCCTGGGCCCTTGTAGAATGGGCCTGGACTTGCAGAGGTGGGGGCTTCCCTGCCTCTACATAGGCCGCCTTGATTACTTCTTTGATCCAGAGGGCTATGTTTGCCCGTGAGGCCGCTCTCCCCTGTTTCTTCCTGCTGTGAAGGACGAATAGGTGGTCCGTTTTTTGCACAGATTCCGATCTTTCCAGGTATTGGACTAGGAGTCTGCCGATGTTTAGATGGTGAAGAAGGTGTGAGTCTTCCGAGTCCTTATGTTCGTCTGGAGATGGCAGCGAGATGGTTTGGTTTAGATGAAATTGAGAAACCACTTTCGGGAGACAGGAGGGGACAGTGCGTAGCTGTATGGTTCCTGGTGTGAACCTGAGGAACGGTTCCCAACAGGATAGCGCTTGAAGCTCGGAGATGCGACGGGCTGAACATATTGCCACTAGGAATGCAGTCTTCAAGGTCAGGAGCCGTAGTGACAGGCCACGTGTTGGTCTGAAGGAAGTTCCTGCTAGGTAGTCTAGTACTAGATTGAAATTCCATAGGGGCACCGGCCACTTTAATGGTGGTTGGATTTGTTTGACCCCTCTCAGGAAGCGGGAAACATCTGGATGGGTTGATAGACTGATGCCGTCCACTTTGGCTCTGAAGCAGGCCAGTGCGGCAACCTGAACCTTGAGGGAGTTGAGAGACAACCCCTTCTTCAAGCTGTCCTGCAGAAATTCCAGGATCAAGGGAATTTTGACTGTCCGCGGAAGGATCTCGCGGTCCTCACACCAGGCTTTGAATACTCTCCATATTCGTATGTAAGCTAGTGATGTGGAGAACTTGCGTGCTCAAAGTAAGGTGTCAATCACTGCCTTAGAGTATCCGCTTTTCTTCAGGCGAGTCCTCTCAAGGGCCACACAGTAAGAGAGAATAGAGTCGGGTCCTCGTGGAGGATCGGTCTTTGCCGGAGAAGGTCCCTGTGTGGAGGTAGGCACAGAGGGTTCCCCGCAAGGAGTCTTCACATGTCTGCGTACCATGGCCTTCTTGGCCAGTCCGGGGCCACTAGAAGTACTAGTCCCCTGTGGTGTTCTATCTTGCGGATGCTTCTGCCCAGTAGTGGCCATGGGGGAAAAGCGTATAGCAGGTCTTCCTGTGGCCAGGTCTGGACGAGGGCATAGATTCCCCAGGATTGTGGTTCTCGTCTGAGGCTGAAGAACTTGGCGTTGGACCGGGTTGCCAGTAGATCCATGGCTGGGGTTCACCAGCAGGTTTACTATCAACTGGAAGGCTGTGGTCGACAGCGTCAATTTCCCTGGGTCTAGGCTTTCTCTGCTGAGGTAGTCCGCAAAGACATTGTCTTTTCCCGTGATGTGGGAAGTTGAGATCCCTTGCAGGTTTGTTTCCGCCCACGCCATGAGGGGGTCTATCTCCAGGGACACCTGTTGGCTTCTGGTTCCTCCCTGGTGGTTGATATAGGTTGAGATAGAGCAGCTTTTAAACTAGAACAAAGGGGAAAGCCGACAGTCGCTCAGCAGCGCATGGTTCGGAGAGAGGTATCTTCAAAGGATACTAATGATGCATTAGAATTAGGGCATCCCAACAGTGAGGTTCCAATAATTAGAAGAATAGTCCAAGTGCCTGTAACTAAAAACTCACCTGAGCTAAAAAATTCTAACTTATCCCTATCAATTAAAAAGCAGAATGAAAATACAAACAAAAAACAAACTTTGAAATGTCTGTATGCTAATGCCAGAAGTCTAAGAAGTAAGATGGGAGAATTAGAATGTATAGCAGTGAATGATGACATAGACTTAATAGGCATTTATTTATTTATTTTATTTAACTTCTTTTACTATACCGATACTCAAGACCAGGTCTTATCGTACCGGTTTACATTCGAACATGGGGAAACCAATTAACGTCTAAGTAGAAATGACAAGTTACATTAAAACAGGGAGCGTAAAACATGGATGTCGGAAGATAGGGCAGAATTAAACTATAACATTAATGAGTGATAGATATAATCAACAAAAACAATAAATTAACAAAAACAATAAATTAGTAATACAGAAACATGGATTATAATCAGTGGATATTTACATGGTATGTCCGGTGGGAGGAGTGGCGGGGAGGTGAGGGGGGGGAGGGAAAAGGGTGGGTTGTGGGGTGAGAGACAGAGTTGGTTAAGGTGGGTTCCTTCAACGGTAGGCTTGTGTAAACAGCCAGGTTTTAAGTTTTTTTTCTGAAGGTTAGATGGCATTGTTCCTGGCGTAAGTCTTGAGGAAGCGAATTCCAATATAGTGGACCTGCTGTCGAAAGTGCTCGCTTGTGAATAGAGTTGTGGACTGATGATTTGTTGGGAGGGGCCTTGAGCGTACTTTTGTAGGCAGTTCTTATTGGCCTTGTGGATGTATGTAGTTCCAGAGGGAAGGTGAGTTGGAGAGTGGATTGTTGGTAGACAGTTTTGTGGATGATAGTGAGAGCTTTGAACAGTATTCTATATTGAATGGGAAGCCAATGTAAGATTTTTAGGATTGGTGTGATGTGGTCCTTGCGCCGTGTGTTTGTAAGGATCCTGGCCGCTGCGTTTTGCAGCATCTGTAGAGGTTTGGTCGAAGAAGCGGGGAGACCGAGTAGAAGAGCGTTGCAATAGTCGATCTTTGAAAACAGTATTGCTTGAAGCACAGAACGGAAATCCTGGAAGTGTAAGAGCGGTCTTAGATGCTTCAGGACCTGTAGCTTGAAGAAGCATTCTTTGGTTGTAGCGTTAATGAATTTTTTGAAATTCATTCTAGAGTCAAGGGTGGCCCCAAGGTCTCTGACATGGCTTGCTAGTGGGGTTATTGTGTTATTGGTGAAGGGGTGGTTATCGCTAGGGGAGATAACCAGGAGTTCCGTTTTGGACGTATTTAGGACCAGGTTGAGACTCGAGAGAAGCCGGTTGATGGCATGTAGGCAGTCGTTCCAGAAATTTAGAGTTGAGATTGGGTCCGAGATGGGGATTATGATTTGCACATCGTCCGCGTATATAAAATGGGTGAGGTTGAGGCTATTGAGTAGCTGGCATAAAGGAAGTAGATATATATTGAACAGGGTGGGGGAAAGAGAAGAACCTTGTGGTACACCTTGTTTTGACGAGATGGGGTGGGATTCTTTGTCGTTTATTTTAACTTTGTAGTGCCTGTTGTTCAGAAAGGATTTAAACCAGAGCAGTGCGGAGCCAGAGATGCCTATTTCCATTAGACGGTTGATGAGGATGTCATGATTTACCGTGTCAAACGCCGCAGAAATATCGAGTAGGGCTAGAAGGTATGAATGTCCCTTGTCCAGGCCCATCAGGATGGTGTCCGTTAAAGAAAGAAGGAGGGATTCTGTGTTTAGGCATTTTCTGAATCCGAATTGAGAAGGGTATAAGATATTGTGAGAGTCCAAGTAGTCGGTGAGACGGAAGTTGACAAGTTTTTCCATTAGTTTAGCTATAAAAGGTAGGTTAGCGATGGGACGGAAATTTATAGGGTTGGCTGGGTCCAGGTTGGGTTTTTTTAGTAAGGGTTTCAGTGAAGCAATTTTTAAAGAGTCAGGGACAGATCCTTGATTGAGGGAGCAATTTATGATGTCTGCCAGAGATTTGGCAATGGTGTTGGGAATGGTGAGGAGGAGTTTGGTCGGTATTTGGTCCAAAGGGTGAGAAGAGGGTTTCATTTTTTTGATAATCGATTCTATTTCCATGGATGATGTAGGTTCAAGAGATTCTAGCGTCTGTTTAAGGATAGTTGGTGATGGATTTTGGCTAGGAGTTTGGCTAGGAGGTTGTAAGGCTGTTGCTGAGGTGTTGGATGTTGCCAGGGGGCCAAGTAGGTTTTTGATTTTGTTGTCAAAGAAAATCGCCAACTCTGTAGATTTGTTTTGGGCTTCTTCTTCTGAGAAGGTAGGGGAAGTGGGAGTGGTGAGGGCTGCCACATATGAGAAGAGCGTTTTAGGGTCGTATAAGAAACCGTGTATTATTTTGGCATAAAAATCTCGTTTGGTGCGGGAGATCGATGTTCTGTAGAAGCTCATTGCTGTTTTGTAAGAAGCCAATGAGGTGGGGGAGGGATCTTTCCTCCAGCGTTGTTCCTTGTGTTGTAGGTCTTGTTTGAGTTTTCTTAATTCCGTAGAGAACCAGGGTTTTTTGTTCGAGCGTGCTGGGTTGATAATTTTTGAGGATAATGGGCAAATTGTGTCTGCTACTGCGTGTGTGATTGTTTGCCAGGAGTTAATTGCGGTATCAGCATCTGTGAGGTCCAGTTTGGATAGGTCTTTGGCAAGGCTGTTGTTGAGAGTGTCCATGGAACAAGGTTTCCTGAATTGGATGGAGGATTTGGTAGCAATAGGGGTCTGTTTTTGTTTGATGGCTAGTTTTGTAACTATCATCGAATGGTCTGACCAGGGGATGGGGGAGCAGGAAGGTGGGGAGATGGGCGAGATGGTTTCATTTGTGAATATCAGGTCAAGCGTGTGGCCTGCCTTGTGGGTGGGATTATTTATGATTTGATTGAATCCCATAGCCTGGAAGGAGGAAAGGAGGGCTTCGCAGTTGGATGATGGGGAGGGAGAGTCAACATGGATGTTGAAGTCTCCTAAGATGATAGCAGGTGAGATGGAGTTGATATGTTTGGCTATAGTTTCGATGAGGGGAGAGGGGTCGGCTTCTAGGAGCCCTGGGGGGGCGTAAATAAGGCAAATTTGAAGTTGGGAGGATTTGAATAATCCGATTTCTAGTTTAGTCGTAGATTTGAAGGCTTGCTGAGTTAGTCTTAATTCTTTTTTTGCGATTAACATTATTCCACCCCCTCTTTTTTTAGGTCTGGGGATAGAGAATATGTCGTATTGTTCTATTGGCAGTTGGTTAATTATGGCCGTATCTGTGTTTTTCAGCCATGTTTCGGTAATGGCACATATGTCCGGTTGAGAGTCTAGGAGGTGGTCGTTGAGCAAGTGGTATTTTTTTGAGAGCGATTGCGAGTTTAGAAGGCTTAAGGTGATTAAGGATAGACTTAGGAATTGTGTTAGTGGGGAGATCATGATTGGAATCAGAGATCTCTTTGAGCGTATGTCTTTTTTGGATGAAAGTTGAAGTTGGTCAGATGACAGCTGTTATAATAGCTAAATGATGCGTTGTATGGGGTGGCTGGATGAATGCTGGATGCTGGAGTGGCTGGATGCTGGAGTAACTGGATGAATGCTGGATGCTGGAGTGACTGGATGAATGCTGGGTGCTGGAGTGGCTGGGTGAAAGATAGAAGCTGGATGGGTTGGCGCTTATAAGGAGAGGGTGGGGTAGCTGAAGGAAAGTAGCGAAGGTTGCTTCTATGGCCCCTCAGTTGCTTCTATGGCCCCTTAGTTGCTTCTATGGCCCCTTAGTAGCGAGATTCCAGGGGCTGACGCCGACTGCGTGGGGAGGCCGACCTGGGCTGAGGGAGAATCGTGGGATGGCGGCGCAGGTGGAGAGTATAATGGCTGCAACTTCAAGATTCGTGGTTCTGGTGCGGTTCTGGTGCGCACGAAGGGGCGCACAAAAGGGCTGGCCCCTTTGTCGCGCTCCTTCGGCGCGCAACGCCGGGATGAGCAGCCGGGATTTAAATCCCCCGCTTACCTCTGCTGCTGACGTGTCCTGCGATCCTGTCCCTGGTAGGTAGTTTTGTTTTTCAGTGGGCGGAGCGGAGGGACGATCGGGTGAGCCGCGTGGCCGCTGCTGGAGCCCCGGTGGTGAGTGCTTTGTTACTCTAGGCCTTGCCCCGACGGGCTTCAGCGCCGGCTGCGCAGGCCTGTCCTGGAGCTGCAGTCGATCGTGGCGGTGGAACGATCTCGGCGGTCGCGGAGGAAGAGGACGCCGGGAGGAGCGGCCGGGATTTAAATCCCCCGCTTACCTCTGCTGCTGACGTGTCCTGCGATCCTGTCCCTGGTAGGTAGTTTTGTTTTTCAGTGGGCGGAGCGGAGGGACGATCGGGTGAGCCGCGTGGCCGCTGCTGGAGCCCCGGTGGTGAGTGCTTTGTGAGAAAGGCTTAGAAAAAATCCATTCCTTTTCTGCAAAACTTCACATTTCTCAGTTGTTCCAGATGTTCCAGGCGGATCCAATCAGAGCCGGTCAGAGCCGCGCGCCTTCGGCGGCACGCCTCGGCAGCTGTGCACCATAAGGAGGCTGTTTAAGCTCCCTTCCGGCCCTCCCTAATGACGTGGAAGCTGTTAATTGGTTCTCAATACCAGCAGGGCAGGCTTAGTCTACCCCCGGGAGTCCAATCTCACCCTCGCGGCAATCAGGACCAGAGAATTCCAGAAATATCAGGCAAGTAGCGACAGCCACAGGAAATATATCTCCAGGAAAAACTTTCCACTCCAGTCACAGGCAAAACTCTCCTCGTCTCCTCTGCAAACACTTTAATACAGAAACCCTCCTACTTACCCTCACAGACGCCATCCTCATAGGCCTAGACCAAGGTTACTGCTACCTCCTTGCCCTCCTAGACATCTCCGCAGCATTCGACACAATAAGCCACAATCTTCTACTCTCCCGCCTGTCTGAAATTGGCATTACTGGTGTAGTCCTCCTTTGGTTTAAATCCTACCTTGCCAACAGACAATTCTCAGTCAAAATAGGCAACTCCGAATCCACACATTTTTGCCTCACATAAGGAGTTCCCCAAGGCTCCTCTCTCTCCTCCACCCTCTTCGACATCTACCTATTACCTCTCTGCCAACTCCTGTCCTACCTCGGCCTCAAATTCTACATCTACGCTGACGATGTACAAATCATCATACCGATACAAGAATCTATCTCCGAAACACTAAAATTCTGGGAGAAATGTCTCGCCTCCATTAATTCCCTACTCACAAATCTCCACTTCGCCCTCACCACCACTAAGACTGAACTGCTCTTCATATCCAACCACCAAAGTCCCAAGCCCTCACTCACTAGTGACACAGCTTTCAGCTCAATTTCCTCCCAGTCCTTCGTACGTGACCTTGGAGTCTTAATTGACCAGCAATTAAATTAAAAAAAACATATCAACAATGTCCTAAAGGAAGGCTTTTACAAGCTTAACATCATGAAAAAACTTTTAACCCTTACTCCATACACATGATCTCCGCACCGTCATACAAGCGACCCTATCATCCAAGTTGGACTACTGCAACTCCCTCTTCCTAGGCCTTCCCTACTCTACGATGAAACCACACCAAATGCTGCAGAATGCAGTTGCAAGAACCATCACAAATGCCCGTAAATTTGATCACATAACCCCTATCCTTAAGGACCTTCACTGGCTCCCGATCCAATCACACATCCTTTTCAGAACCCTCAACATTCTACATAAATCCATCTACAAACACAACTGCAACTGGCTTGATGAGCCCTTCCACTGCAAACCCTCCACCCGCCCCTCCAGAGCAATCAGTCAAGGCTCTCTCCACATCCCATCCCTTAAGAGAGCTCACCTCACTTCTACAAGGGATCGAGCCCTATCCATTGCAGGCCCCACCTGTTGGAATTCACTACCCACGAACCTACGCCTCGAACCTTGCTCGATCAACTTCAAGAAAAAGTTAAAGACCTGGCTCTTCAAGCAGGCTTACCCAGACTAGGGCCTTATCCCATGATCCCACACTTGCCCATGATACCACCCTCTTAGAATCTCCCACCCTAATTTATTTATTACTATCATGTTAACTCTTCACGCAAGCAATACTTTTATATTGTCATATTTGTCGTTGTTACCATGTTATTACTCCTCCCTGTAATTGCATTGTTATAGTTTACACTTTTTTTGTTCCTCTCTCTACTTTCCTTATCTAGTTCAAACTCCTTGTTTTCTGTATATTTTTCTATTCCTTTTTGTCCAATCCCCCCTTCCTGTTCCATGTATTTTCTACCTTTAGTTTATTGTAAACAGATATGATGTCTCCCACTAATGTCGGTATAAAAAAGTCCATAAATAAATAAATAACTAAATAAATAAATAGTGGCGCTATCTGTTAGGAGACGAGAAATACTGAAGAGCTGAGCTTCCTGCATGGGTATATGTAGGCTGACGTCAGCTTTGAAATCTGACTCCATCTCCCATCTGCTATCAGAAGTACACTATGGGGCGGATTTTCAGCGCCCTGCTCGCCTAAATCCGCCCAAAACCGGGCGGATTTAGGCGAGCAGGGCCCTGCGCGCCGGTAAGCCTATTTTACATAGGCCTACCGGCGCGCGCAGACCCCGGGACTCGCGTACGTCCCGGGGTTTTCGGAGGGGGGCATGTCGGGGGCGTGTCGGGGGGCGGGCCCGGTCGACGCGGCGTTTCGGGGGCGTGTCGGCCGCGTTTTGGGGGCGGGTACGGGGCGTGGCTACGGCCCGGGGGCGTGGCCGCGCCCTCCGTACCCGCCCCCAGGTCGCGGCCCGGCGCGCAGCAGGCCCGCTGGCGCGCGGGGATTTACGTCTCCCTCCGGGAGGCGTAAATCCCCCGACAAAGGTAAGGGGGGGTGTAGACAGGGCCGGGTGGGTGGGTTAGGTAGGGGAAGGGAGGGTAAGGTGAGGGGAGGGCAAAGGAAAGTTCCCTCCGAGGCCGCTCCGATTTCGGAGCGGCCTTGGAGGGAACGGGGGGAGGCAGCGCGGCTCGGCGCGCGCAGGCTATACAAAATCGATAGCCTTGCGCGCGCCGATCCAGGATTTTAGTGGATACGCGCGGCTCCGCGCGTATCTACTAAAATCCAGCGTACTTTTGCTTGAGTCTGATGCGCAAGCAAAAGTAGGCTGTTCGCGCGCCTCTTAAAATCTACCCCTATACGCATTGGTCCTGAGTCCATCTGGCTACACGCTAGGAAAGCAGTTGTTTTCTACATAGAATTTTTCACATCTTCTAAAGAAGGTTGCAGGATTAGGAAGACAGCAGTGACAACATACCAGTTCAAATGGTGGACTCATGTATTGGCAACCCCTGTATACCCAGAAACAAGGGATATAAGGCAGTGCTCTAGTAACTGGAGCTTTTGGAGCAATAGGTATTTGGTCAGAAATTAATTTAGAGACCTTACAATAAATGCAATCTTCTAGAAACATGGAATTCACACATTTGCATCTCTTGCATTCCTATAAGACAGGACTGGGGAATTTACACATGACACAAATTGTGAATCATGGGGGCTATGACCCGGGCATCGAAAGCAAAGCCAATATAAAGCTGAGGGCCCAAAAGGATTAAAAGACTTTTCATGGGTTTACCAGGCAGGCAAGGAGTCCTGAACCCACTCCTATGCAGACAATATGGCCTTGTCATTCTGTCACAACTGAGGGTCTGGCTAGAGCTGGGGGAACTCTATGGGGCAGCCCAGGACTTCAGGGCAGAGCAGAAAGGATCTTCCTTGCAAGCTGAACCCTTGTATTCTGGCAGCCGGCAGGATTTAGGCTGTGGTTGGAGTCAAGGTGCAGGCTGGAGGCAAGGAGTGGATACAAAGGCAAGGCAGTGCAGGTCTGGAGACTGAATCAGTGCAGGAAATTGAGGCAAGACAGGACTGGAGTTTGAGGCACGGGCTGGATACAAGGGACAGGACTAGGCCAGACAATGACAAGATTAGACAAGACAGAACAGAGAAGAAGAATTACAGAGGCCTAAAGGCAGAGGCTTGGAAGGCCTATAGGCCCCTACACATAAGGCCCACAAGCCAGACAAGGAGATACTAGGAAGCCCAGAGGCTGCAGGCTAGGTAGAAGGCCTGAGAAAGCCACAGGGCTAGACAGAAGACCTGAGAAAGCCACAGAGCTAGGCAGGATAGGCAGAAGACCTGAGAAGGCAACAGAGCTAGGCAGAAGGGCTGAGAAGGCCACAAAGGCTAGGCAGAAGGGCTGAGAAGGCCACAAGGCTAGGCAGAAGGGATGAGAATGCCACAAGGCTAGGCAGAAGGGATGAGAAGGCTACAGAGCTAAACAAGACAGAACAGAGCCAAACAGACTTGATGACAAGGCATCAGGTATTATAGGAGGCAAGATTAAATAGACCAAACCATGCTGACTCATGGGCCCATGGAGACTATGGTTGGAGTGAGTGCAGGTGTAGCTCCATGGGGACCTCTAGTTGCAGGGAGGCTGTACAGCAGGCAGGATCTTAACAATTATTTTATAGACTTCTATTATATCTCCTCTCAGCCATCTCTTCTCCAGGCTGAAGACCTCTAAACTGTTTAGCCTTTCCTCATAGAGCAGCTATTTCATCTCCTCTTATCATTTTGGTTGCCCTTCTCTATACCTTTTCTAGTTTTGCTATATCTTTTTTGAGCTGAGGTGACTAGGAAATGATATAAAGCTAACTCTTTATAAAACAGTTTTGTTTAAAGAAATGTAACAAATACCTGTAATTGGCAAAACTGAATATCATTAAGATAATTTTTATTTTTTTCCTAATTTGGAACATATATAATTAGCAAGGATTTTAAATTTTTTTTTCTCTTCAAATGCCCACCTTTTGCCTTTGAAAGACAAAAAGAAAAAGAAAAAGAAATCCAGGAAAGTTTATTCACTATCCACCGGGGTTCTGATTTGGTCAATACTGTTTACAGACTACTGAGATCCATAATGAGCATTTTGGGGTGATCTTCCTTGTAAAGGGGAAGTTTTATGTATGTGTCTGTATGTTCAGATTTTATGACTGTCTATATCGTTTTCTGCAACAAATTTTGAAGTGTGTGGATTACAAATCTTTAAATAAATAAAAATAAATAAAGAAGGCACTTCACAATGCTTCGGAGCCAACTGATTTGACACTTTCTTTAAAAAGCAAAAGGGAGATCATTTGTGGGGGAAGGACATTTTATGGAGTCATTTTAGTAAAAAAATAATACGTGAACTTTGACTGTATGCATTTTCTTATAAAGCTATATTGGTCAGTCCTTACATCAGTCAGCTGTTTGTTGCGGGTTGGTGTTACCGCAGATGTCGTCTGTTTATTTCCAGCCTTCAGTGCTGCATCTCTTCTTGCTTGTTCAAGAAGAACTCTTGCACGTTCTTTAAGTTCCTCCTGCCTTGATAACATTCGCTGCTTAAAAATAAATATTCAAGTAAGCGACAAGGATATACAAATATAATACTTCTGAAATTATATTTATCAAGCATGACCTAGTAAAGAGAAATCAAAATACTACACTATTTGTTCTATATTATATTTCTTTTTTCCCTTTCCACATAGAAACATAGAAATGACGGCAGAAGAAGACCAAACGGCCCATCTAGTCTGCCCAGCAAGCTACGCACTTTATCCATTTTTTTCCCCCTTTTTTTCTCTTCCACCTGTTACTATTGGCTTCCAGTACCCTCCAGCCCTAATTCCCCTCCACCCCACCACCAATTTAGAGAGCAGCGCCGTATCTGCATCCAAGTGAACGTCCAGCTCAATTAGGAGTAGCAACCGCTGTAACAAGCAGGCCACACCCTTACCCCATACTCTTACCCACCCCTGTTTTTATTTTTATTTTTTTTTGAGATAGCAGCCCTCCATCCTTCCGCTCCGTGAAGGTGGAGCACCAACTACTGGCCACTGGCATCCCGCTCCGTGAATGCCTCTGTGGCTACTGCCGCTCCGTGCAGTGTTTGAATGCCTCTATGGCTACTGCTGCTCCGTGCAGTGTTTGAATGCCTCTGTGGCTACTGCCGCTCCGTGCAGTGTTTTGCTGCCTCCTCTTTATTCACGCCCTCATGTAAGATTCACGCCCACATGTAAGATTCATATGTACATACACATACATATACATGCACATATATATTAATAGGTACAAACAAACATTTATTTTGACTTTCCTTGGAATTTTGGGATATATGACCATGGGATATGGATATTTCAAGTGGTGATGGGATGATTCTATTCAAGTTTCCACATGCTTCCCTCCTTTACAAACCTATAATAACTCAAGGTGGGATCATCCCAAGAAAGGAATGACAACAGTGAAGAATTATGAGGTTGGTTTCTTTTTTATGGCCACAACTGAAACTATACAACTTATTTTAGTTGTGATAAATTACATCTTTACTTTGATTTACAGAGGGGTGAAAAATAAATTAATTATTCCATCGATATATTTCCTCTTCACATCATTACATATGCATTTCTAATTACATCCCTAAAATCATCTTTAGCAGTGTTAAAGCAAAGAACAGCATCATATACAAACAGGAGGATTAATACAATTAACTGAAGATTCATTTAAGGATTAGGAAGAGAAAAAAATGACTAAGAAAGTGTTAATTTTAATAAAAATGTAAGCATTGTTTAAAAAGTTAACTGTATAAACTACTAAAATTGAACTGTTTAAACAATACAGCCTACAGATGTAGAGAGAGGACCCCTCCCACTCGATGTACCCATGAGCTCCCCAGGCTGACCAATAGTGGACCTACAGCCTCAATATGGGAAGCCATGCAGTATTCCTGGAAAGGGGAAACTAGAAGCCAGCTGCAAGGATCCTGGGTTCACACTGGCATATATTAATGTTAAATGGTAAGTCCTAAGACTTGCTATACTGGATAAGACCAAAGGACCATAAAACCCAGTATCCTGATCTAACAGTGGTCAATCCAGGACAAAAGTACCTGGCAGGATCCCAAGGGGTAAGCAGATTCCAAGCTGCTTATCCCAAGAATAAGCAGTGTATTTCTGCAACTCTATCTTAATAATGGTTAATGGAATTTTCCTCCAGGAACTTCTTCAAATCTTTTTTAAATGTAGCTACACTAATAGCTTTCACCACATCCTCTGGCAATGAATTCCAGAGCTTAATTATGCATTGAGTAAAAAAAAATCTTCTCTCTTATTAATTTTAAATGCATCTCTTAGCAACTTCATTGTGTGTCCCCTGGTCTTTACTTTTTTGAAAGAGTAAACAACTGATTAATGTTGAGATTACTTACCTGATAATCTCGTTTTCCTTAGTGTAGACAGATGGACTCAGAACGAATAGTATAGTGTGCTCGTGCTAGCAGTTGGAGACGGATCTGACGTCAGCACGGGTGTATATATACCCCCACAGGAAGCGTAGCAACTTAGTAATCTTCCTTGCAAAAGCTGTTATGGATGTGTGTACTGACGCTCAGTGTAAAGTGAAACAGGATTCCCCTGACCGATTGATAGCAGCTGGAGACCGCCAGCATTCCCAACCGGAAGGCGTTGACACCTGGTAGAGTGTACGCTCTTATGGAAACAGATGACATGGCTTACCTTGAATCGGTGAAACCCATGTACACAGGCAGCTGGGCGGGATGCTGAGTCCATCTGTCTACATTAAGGAAAACGAGATTATCAGGTAAGTAATCTCAACATTTCCTGTCGTGTAGCCAGATGGACTCAGAACGAATGGGATGTACAAAAGCTTTACTCCCAGCCTGGGCGGGAGGCTGCCTGAGGACCATGTAGGACCGCCCTTGCAAATGCTGTGTCCTCCCTGGCCTGGACATCCAGACGGTAGAACCTGGAGAAGGTATGGAGGGAGGACCACATCGCCGATTTACAGATTTCCGCAGGCGACAGCATCCTGGATTCTGCCTTGACTTGTAGAGGCGGAGACTTCCCAGCCTCCACGTAAGCTGCTCTGATAACTTTTTTAATCCAGCGGGCGATGGTGGGCCGAGAGGCCGCTTCCCCTTGTCGTTTCCCGCTGTGCAGGACGAACAGATGGTCCGTCCTTCGTACTTCTTGTGTCATTTCCAGATATCTGGGCAGCAGTCTGCCTATGTCGAGATGGCGTAGCAAACGCCCTTCTTCAGATTTCTTCAAACCCACCGTGGTAGGCAAGGATATAGTTTGGTTAAGGTGAAACTGTGAGACCACTTTAGGTAGAAAGGAGGGAACCGTGCGAAGATGGATAGCCTCTGGAGTGATTCTCAGAAAGGGATCACGGCAGGACAGTGCTTGTAGCTCTGAGACGCGGCGTGCTGAATAGACCGCCAATAAGAACACCATCTTCAAGGTTAAAGAACGGAGAGACAGGCCCCGAAGGGGTCTGAAGGTGGATCCCGCGAGGAAATCCAAAACAAGGTTAAGGTTCCACAAAGGCACTGGCCACTTCAGTGGCGGACGAATGTGCTTGACTCCTTTCTAGAAGCGAGACACATCTGGATGCGTGGCAATGGTCTTGCCATCCCTCCTGGGACCATAGCAAGACAGTGCAGCCACCTGAACTTTGATGGAGCTGAGGGAGAGACCCTTCTGAAGCCCATCTTGCAGGAAATCCAGAACAATAGGGATCGTGGTCGCATGTGGATTGGTGCCATGAGTGTCGCACCATGCTTCAAATATTCTCCAGATCCTTACGTAGGTGAGGGAAGTGGAAAACTTGCGTGCTCGGAGGAGTGTGTCTATCACGGGCTCCGAGTAACCTCTTTTCTTCAGTCTAGCCCTCTCAATGGTCAGACCGTAAGAGAGAATTGAGCTGGATCCTCGTGGAGGATGGGACCTTGACGTAGAAGGTCCCAGAGAGGAGGCAGGGGAAGGGGCTCCCCTGCCAGTAGTCTTCTCATGTCCGCGTACCAGGGTCTTCTTGGCCAGTCTGGTGCCACTAGAAGAACTAGGCCCCGGTGTTTCTGAATCTTGTGGATGATGGCGCCCAGCAGAGGCCACGGAGGAAAGGCGTACAGCAGAGTCCCTGGAGGCCATGGCTGAACCAGGGCATCGATTCCGTGTGAGAATGGGTCGCGCTTGCGGCTGATGTATCTGGGTACTTGAGCATTGGACTTGTCCGCCAGTAAATCCATGTCTGGAATCTCCCAGTGATCCACAATCATCTGGAAGGCTGTGGGTGACAGCTGCCACTCTCCCGGATTTAGGCTTTCTCTGCTGAGGAAGTCTGCCGTGGTGTTGTCCTTCCCGGCAATGTGGACGGCGGAGATGTCCTGAAGATTCGCCTCTGCCCAAGCCATCAGTGGGGCGATCTCCAGAGATACCTGTCGGCTTCTGGTTCTGCCCTGACGGTTGATGTATGCCACTGTGGTGGCGTTGTCGGACATCACTCTGACTGCTCTGTTCTTCAGTCTGTGAGCAAATCGAAGGCATGCCAATCGGACTGCCTGAGCCTCTAGACGGTTGATGTTCCACGCTGACTCCTCTCTGTTCCACCGCCCTTGTGCGGTAAGTCCTTCGCGGTGTGCACCCCAGCCGCTCTGGCTGGCATCTGTGGTGAGCAGAGTCCACGTGGGGGAGGACATCTTCGACCTCCTGCTCATGTGGTTGGACTGCAACCACCACCGCAACTGGGTCCGTACTCTGGCAGGCAGAGGTAGGTGCGTGGAATAGTTTCGTAGACAGGGGCTCCAGCGAGAGAGCAGGGAGTGTTGTAGAGGTCTCATATGGGCCCTTGCCCAAGGTACCACTTCCAGGGTGGATGCCATGAGACCGAGAACCTGCAGATAATCCCAAGCTATGGGCCGACTGGCTCCCATCAAGTACTGGATACGCGTCTGGAGTTTTAACCTTCTCTTGGTAGTGAGACTGACTGTGTCTGCCTGGGTGTCGAACTGTACTCCCAGGTATTCCAGAGACTGGGAAGGCTGTAGGCAACTCTTGCTGAGGTTGATTACCCAGCCCAAGCTTTCCAGAAGGGCGATCACTCTGTCGGTTGTCCAATGGCTCTCCTCTCGCGATTTCACCCTGATCAGCCAGTCGTCTAGGTAGGGATGGACCAGGATTCCTTCCCGTCTGAGTGCCGCCGCTACCACTACGACCACCTTGGTGAAGGTCCGTGGTGACGTGGCCAACCCGAAGGGCAGAGCCCGGAATTGGAAGTGGTGGCCTAGAACCTTGAAGCGTAGGTAGCGCTGATGATCCGGATGGATCGGGATATGCAGGTAGGCTTCCGACAAGTCTAAGGCCGTGAGGAATTCTCCTGGCTGTACTGCGGTCTTGACGGAGCACAGAGTTTCCATGCGAAACCTCGGGACCCTTAAGTATTGATTGACTGACTTGAGGTCCAGTACGGGCCGAAAGGTGCCCCCTTTCTTGGGTACCATGAAATAAATGGAATAGTGTCCAGAATTCACTTCCCAGGCAGGTACTGGGATGATGGCTTTCAAGGACAGGAGCCTCGCCAGGGTAGCTTCCAATGCTGCCTTCTTGTGTATGGGACATGAAGATTCCACAAACTTGTCCGGAGGGAGATGATGAAAGTCCAGATAATATCCCTCTCGGATAATGGCGAGGACCCACTGGTCCGACGTAATCTCGACCCATCTGGGGTAGAAGAGGGTTAACCTGCCCCCTATGGCTCCGTCCCCCAGATGAATCGGCGGATTCTCATTGTGAGGCGCGGCCGGGACCTGAGCCCGGGCCTGCTCCCCTCTTGCGCTGCTTGGTCCGAAAGGACTGATTCCGGGCCTGAGGACGAGGTGCCTGGTAGCGACTCCTGTAGGGAACGAAGCGCTGGGAGCTTCTACCCCTGGAGGGCCTTGGAAAGGCGCGCTGGTTCCTCCTGAACCGATCTTCCGGTAGTCGAGGTACTGGAGAAGCGCCCCATGTGCTGGCCAGTTTATCAAGGTCGCTGCCAAAGAGGAAAGAGCCCTTAAAGGGCAATCTGGTGAGGCGTGTCTTTGAAGGCGCATCGGCTGACCATTTCCGGATCCAGAGCTGCCTTCTGGCAGCTACGGAGGATGAGATCCCCTTGGCTGTTGTTCGGACTAGGTCTGATGCAGCATCCGTGAGGAACGAGAGAGCTGACTCCATGTCTGCTGCTGGAGCATTGTTCCTGACCTGTGACAAACAGGAACGCGTCACCACTGTGCAGCAGGTTGCGATCCGCAAAGATAGAGCTGCCACCTCAAAAGTCTGTTTCAGAATGGCGTCCAGTCGCCGGTCATGAGGCTCCTTGAGGGCCGTCCCCCCTTCAACTGGAATGGTAGTGCGCTTGACCACAGCGCTAATCAAGGCGTCCACCTGAGGGCACGCCAGCAGCTCCTGGATAGCCGGTGCCAGGGGATACATGCCTGTCAGGGCCCGACCCCCTTTGAATGAGGCCGCTGGTGCAGCCCATTCTAAATCTATCAGTTGCTGTGCTGCTTGCAGGAATGGAAAATGGCGGGCTGTAGGATGAAGGCCTTCCAGCAGGGGGTTCTGCGCAGAGGGTACCGTAGCGCTGGGACCTGTAATATCCAACTCCGCCAGACACTGAGACACCAGGTCGAAGAGATCCTCCTTAGGGAAGAACCGCCTCATGGTTCTATATGGCTCAATCCCTGGGGGAAGTTCCCCCTCGTCCGGGAGTTCGGACTCGTCCGGTGAAACCTCCTGGTCTGACTGATCTGGACTGTCCAGCAACGGGAGGTCCCGCTCACGATAAGGGCGTGAGGGTCCAGGAACAGGATCTCCAGGAGCCGCCACCGCAGCGGCAGCCGCAGCAGCTGCCGCAGTCGCAGCCACCGCAGGAACCGCCGAAACAGCAGGAACAACAGGAACAGCAGGAACCGCAGGGCCTGGACGGGAAGCCGTTTGCATCTGTACAAAGGCATGAATCCCCTTAAAGAGATCCACCCAGGAAATTGAAGCAGCCTCTAATCGCCGGGGTACAAGATCCCCCGGGATTCCCGATTGGTCGAAACTGACCGCTAAATCCGGGGTAGCCCCTGGGGAACTGTCAGCAAATCGTGGCTGAGACTGGTCCTGGCCCGAGGGTCCCACGGCCTCCTCACATTGGGCACATAGGGAGTCTGGCTCTTCACTGTGCGTGGCTCTAAGCTGGCATGCGGAGCAGAGGCCGAGGGCTTTAATGCCGGAGGCAGGCGGCACCCCCGCTGAAGACGCTGAGGCGTTCTGTTCCATTGAAAAGTATGCGCTTAATGAACAGGCGCACAATAACAACATGCGGCAGCAATATGCGCTTAATACAACAGGCGCACAATAATAATATGCAGCAGCAATATGCGCTTAATACAAGAGGCGTACAATAATAATATGCGGCAGCAATATGTGCTTAGTACAACAGGCGCTTAATAATAATATGCGGCAGCAATATGCGCTTCATACAACAGGCGCTTAATAATAATGCGGCAGCAATATGAGCTTCATACAACAGGCGCTTAATAATAATATGCGGCAGCAATATGCGCTTAGTACAACAGGCGCTGAATAATAATAAGCGGCAGCTATATACGCTTAATACAACAGGCGCTTAATAATAATATGCGGCAGCTATATACGCTTAAGACAACAAGCGCTCAGCCATATGCGGCTAACAATATACGCTCAATGATATGCAATATGCTCTCAGCAATAAGCGGTTAGCAATACACGCTCAATGGTATTCAAAATGCTCTCAGCAATAAGCGGTTAGCAATACACGCTCAATGGTATTCAATATGCTCTCAGTAATAAGCGGTTAGCAATATACACACAATGAGGAATATAATATGCGCTTAGTCATAGACCTGCGCCTATTACGGGCACTCAATACCTGAACAAGGCCACAAAATGGTGCCCTCCACGGCGTGCCACGCCGCCGGTCCTCGGTTCCTCGGAGACCAGAAGTAAAAGAAGTACGCCTTACCTGATCCTCGGCACTTCCCGGCTGGAACCCGGGCGGTCTCCGGCTGCGGGGGGAGAGGGCAAGTACCTTCACCGCCGCGTTTGAGGATATGCACCCGCTGCCTCGTCCACGCCGGGACCGAGGCGCCTCATATGCCTCACCCGAACCTCGCCTGGGGGCTACGTCCCTGCTGCGATTTGGCCACCGGACCGAGGACTTAAACCTCCGGGGGATCACGGAAATCACCCCGGGAAACTCTACTGGGGGAGGGACCTTAGGGTATCACCGCAGGAGTGTGGGGCTCGATGGTGCTGTAGAAGTTTTAGCGAAAAGAAAGTAGAAAGTAGAAAAATAGAAAGTAGATTTGGAAAACACGCTCAGCGAGCGTGCAGGCTCTCCAAACTGCTTTGGAGACGGAAATTACTAAGTTGCTACGCTTCCTGTGGGAGTATATATACACCCGTGCTGACGTCAGATCCGTCTCCATCTGCTAGCACGAGCATACTATACCCATTCGTTCTGAGTCCATCTGGCTACACGACAGGAAATGTTTACTTGCTCCATTCCACTCATTTTATAGACCTCTATCATATATCCCCTCAGCCATTTCTTCTCCAAGCTGAAGAGTCCTAACCTATTTAGCCTATCTTCACAGGGGAATTGTTCCATCCCCTTTATCATTTTGGTTGCCTTTCTCTGTAGCTTTTCAAATTCTATAAAAATAGCAAACAGCAGCAGGGATAGGGGACATCCCTGTCTGGTACCTCGCCTAACTGGAAAATAGGAGGAATACCCCCCATTGACTTTTATGCACGCCCGAGGGCCATCGTATAATTGTTGACGAGAGAGGGAGCAATTTTAGATCTAATTCTCAGTGGAGCACAGGATTTGGTGAGAGAGGTAATAGTGGTGGGGCCACCTGGCAATAGTGATCATAATATGATAGAATTTGAATTAATGACTGGAAGGGGGACAGTAAGTAAATCCATGGCTCTAGTGCTAAACTTTCAAAAGGGAAACTTTGATAAAATGAGAAAAATAGAAAAAAATAAAAGGAGCAGCTGCAAAGGTAAAAAGTGTGCAAGAGATGTAGACATTGTTAAAAAATGCCATCCTAGTCCAGATTTATTCCACACTAAGCAAGGTGGAAGGAAGGCAAAACGATTATCGGCATGGTTAAAACGTAAGGTGAAAGAGGCTATTTTAGCCAAAAGATCTTCATTCAAAAATTGGAAGAAGGATCCAACAGAAGAAAATAGCATAAAGCATAAACATTGGCAAGTTAAATGTAATTCATTGATAAGACAGGCTAAGAGAGAATTTGAAAAGAAGTTGGCCGCAGAAGCAAAAAACTCACAGTAAAAACTTTTAAAAATATATCTGAAGCAGAAAGCCTGTGAGGGAGTCTGTTGGACCCTTAGATGGTCGAGGGGTTAAAAGGGCACTTAGAGAAGATAAGGCCATCATGGAAAGATTAAATGATTTCTTTGCTTCTGTGTTTATTGGGAAGATACCCATTCCTGAGAAGATTTTCAAGTGTAATGATTCAGATGGATTGAACCAAGTTACAGTGAACCTAGAAGATGTGATAGACCTGATTAACAAACAGAAGAGTAATAAATCACCTGGACTGGATGGTATACACCCCAGGGTCCTGAAGGAACTAAAAAATGAAATTTCAAATCTATTGGTAAAAATTTTTAACCTATTATTAAAATCATCCATTGTACCTGAAGACTGGAGGGTGGCTAATGTAACCCCAACATTTAAAAAGGGCTCCAGGGGTGATCTAGGAAACTACAGACCAGTTAGCCTGACTTCAGTGCCAGGAAAAATAGTGGAAAGTGTTCTAAAGATCAAAATCACAGAACATATAGAAAGACATGGTTTAACGGAACAAATTGTTGCAGTCTCCACCGCTTCCCCCCTAATTGCTGTATTCAGGGCTCACCTTCTATGCCGGGAACGCCGCTCCCGCGGCTCTGCTGGGTCTATGGGGCATCCGCCATTGCTGGGCCATCTCTCTGCGGCCCCGCGTGCACGCAAGGACGCGCGTTATGGACGCACGCTCACCGGAAGTCTGGCCCCGCCTGAGTTAACCATGCCACGCCCCAAGCCTGATTTAACCGGCGTTCATCGGGTTTCTCATTGCCTTGCAACAAGGGTCGCTACTGCTTGTAGTTCTTAGTTGCATCTCTGCTGTACTGCTTCCTGCCATTGACCACTGCTCGTTCCTGACTCCGCTTCTGCCTGCCGCCTGCCATTGACCTCTGCTTGTTCCTGACTCCGCTTCTGCCTGCCGCTTGCCATTGACCTCTGCTCGTTCCTGACTCTGCTTCTGCCTGCCGTCCGCCATTGACCTCTGCTCGTTCCTGACTCTGCTTTTGCCTGCCGCCTGCCACTGACCTCTGCTCGCTCCTGACTTCGCTTCTGCCTGCAGCCAGCCACCGACTTCAGCTTGTGCCCGACTCTGCTCCTGTTTGCCGCCAGCCTCGACCCCGGTCGGTTTCCAGGACTGTTTCCATTGGCTGCCAGTTTGACTTGGGTTTCTTCTCCGGCTACTCTCTGCCAAGTCTGAGTCTCTACACGCTGCTGGCTCCGGTCCTGCCTTGTGCCGGTCATACTCCACGAGGTTACACAGACACCATTCCAGTTACCTGTCTGTCCTGCTCTCGCTGGGCCTACCTGCTCCCTGCCACTGGACTCTGTGACTTAACCTTTTCCCAGGCCTTTCCTAGAGACTGAGACCTTACTCCTGAGTCCCAAGGTTCTGGGACCCTACGGGCTCCTCCTGGGGGGTTCCCGGTTGAAGACCTGTACCTGTGTCTCTTAAGTCCCAAGGTTCTGGGACCCTACGGGCTCCTTCTGGGGGGTTCCCGGTTCCAGACCTATACCTGTGTCTCTTAAGTCCCAAGGATCTAGGACCCTACGGGCTCCTCCTGGGGGGTTCCTGGTTCCCGGGTGAAGATCTGTGCCTGAGACTCCGCCTCCCGAGCTACTCTACCCAGGGTGGTTCGGCTCAAGGGTCCACACCAGGACTGCAGCTTCCCAGACTGCAACACAAATTCAGCATGGCTTTACCCAAGGCAAGTCTTGCCTCACAAATCTGTTTCACTTTTTTGAAGTGGTTAATAAACATGTAGATAAAGTTGAACTGGTAGATGCAGTGTATTTGGATTTTCAGAAGGCATTTTACAAAGTTCCTCATGAGAAGCTTCTAGAAAAAGTAAAAAGTTATGGGATAGGTGGTGATGTCCTTTCGTGGATTACAAACTGGTTAAAAGACTGGAAACAGAGTAGGATTAAATGGACAATTTTCTCAGTGGAGAGGGGTGGGCAGTGGAGTGCCTCAGGGATCTGTACTGGAACCCATGCTTTTAATGATCAGGAACCCATGCTTTTAATGATCTGGAAAGGAATACGACGAGTGAGGTAATCAAATTTGCAGATGATAAAAAATTATTCAGAGTAGTTAAATCACAGGCAGATTGTGATAAATTGCAGGAGGACCTTGTGAGACTGGAAAATTGGGCATCCAAATGGCAGATGAAATTTAATATGGATAAGTGCAAGGTGATGCATATAGGGAAAAATAAGCCATTCTATAGTTATACAATGTTAGGCTCCATATTAGGAGCTACCACCCAGGAAAGAGATCTAGGCGTCATAGTGGATAATACATTGAAATTGTCGGCTCGGTGTGCTGCAGCAGTCAAAAAAGCAAGAGTATGTTAGGAATTATTGGGAAGGGAATGGTGAATAAAACTGAAAATGTCATATTGCCTCTGTATCGCTCCATGGTGAGACCGCACCTTGAATACTGTGTACAGTTCTGGTCACTGTATCTCAAAAAAGATGTAGTTGTGATTTAGAAGTTATAGAGAAGGGTGACCAAAATGAAAAATGGGATGGAACGTCTCCTCTATGAGGAAAGACTAAAGAGATTAGGACTGTTCAGCTTGGAGAAGAGAAGGCTGAAGGGGGATATGATAGAGGTGTTTAAAATCATGAGAGGGCTAGAACGGGTAAATGTGAATCGGTTATTTACTCTTTTGGATAATAGAAGGACTAGAGGGCACTCCATGAAGTTAGCATGTAGCACATTTAAAACTAATCGGAGAAAGTTCTTTTTCACTCAATGCACAATTAAACTCTGGAATTTGCTGCCAGGGGATATGGTTAGTGCATTTAGTGTAGCTGGGTTTAAAAAAGGTTTCGATAAGTTCTTGGAGGAGACGTCCATTACCTATTAATCAAGTTGTCTTAGAAAATAGCCACTGTTATTAGTAGCATCAGTAGCACGGGATATACTTAGCTTTTGGGTACTTGCCGACTACTTGAAGCCTGTATTGGCCACTGTTGAAAATGGACCTTGGTCTGAGCCAGTAAGGCATGTTCTTGAGAGGGCAGCCTAAAGAAAGCGCGCAAAACACCATGGAGTTCTACCATGCATCACGCAGCGAAAAACCCTCAGCATGGGGCCTAGCCTACAGAGGCTGCTCAACCCACCAGGCTGCCCATGTCTCTCAATCTCCCATGGAGCGGGACGAATGTCGGAAAAGTGTGCCGAGCACGGAGACTGGAGGAGGAGAAAGCCCTACATAAAAAAACCTCCTTCGGTCTCTGCATTTTTATTATATATATATATATATATATATATATATATATATATATATCTATATCCAAAAAAATGGCAATGTATATATCTTAACTTGTGCTTATTGTGTTACACAAAATTACCTACCAGACCATGGAAATCACCTCAGGAATTCTCAACTGGGGAAGAGACCATTTGGTATCACTGCAGGAGAGCGGGGCAAATTAATTTTCCATATTTCTCCTTTTCAAATCAAAGCAATCTCCAGTGGGGAGATGCACGTCCACCATCTCCTGGAGACGGAGAATACTGGCAGGTTGATGTCACTACAGGGGTATATATATACTGTAATGTCAGTTTGCTCTGTCTCCATATGCTGGTAGAGGTGTATAACCCACTTGTTCTGGATTCATCTGACTGGACGCTAAGAAATCACACTTCAACCTAAACTGGAACTGAACTAAACACTTAAATTTAAACTGAGAGGGAGTAAAACATTAATTATAGCTCAAGCAGTTTAGGGCTATCCTTCAAGGGGGAAGAAGTGGTTTGCTCCAGGCTTTAATGATGGGTGTGAGAAATTAAGCTAAAATAAATAAATTAAATACATTTATGTCACTTACTGTGCATCCCAGTGTGACCATCATGAACCTATGTATGAAGTTTTGTCTTACTATAGACCTCATACCCCTTAGCGAGTTCTATGAATTAATTTCTTGACTAATACAACTCTCCAGTGAAATAATGTCAAACCAAATGGAAGCTCTGCAGGGATTTTCATACAACATGACTGGTGATATGGACTACAGGATGTATAACTCTGACCTAGGAAGGCTCCAAACAAGTCTGGTTTTCAATATAACCATGTTATGCATATTAATCTGATTCTCAGATCAAATATAGCAAATGTTGCTTACCTGTAACAGGTGTTCTCACAGGACAGCAGGATGTTAGTCCTCACATATGGGTGAGTACCGAGCTGAGGATGTCCGGACATGCACCAAATGTACCCAAGACGTGCAACAGGCACAACAATTGGGGTAGAATTTGGGGAAGGGCATCCTGAACCCCACCGGGCAGGCGGAAGGGTGTTGGTACGTCACGTCGTAAATAAGTTACGCAACACAGACTGGCCGAAGATGGAATCTTGTCTTCCGGCTTTGTCTAGGCAAAGTATGTAAAAGTATGAAGAGAACTCCAGGTAGCAGCCCTGCAAATGTCAGGAAGCGGCACCGAGCGTAGGTGTGCTACTGAAGTCGCCATGGCCCTCACAGAGTGTGCTTTAACATGGTCTTGAAGTGGAATGCCTGCTTGCTGATAGCAAAAGGAAATGCAATCCGCTAGCCAGGAGGAGAGAGTCTGCTTACCTACTGGCTGCCCCAATTTGTTAGGATGGAAAGAGATAAATAATTGAGTGCTCTTTCTGTGGGCAGCTGTACGGTCTAGATAAAACGCTAGAGTCTTTTTGCAGTCAAGGGTATGCAGAGCCTGCTCTCCTGGATTGGAATGAGGCCTGGGAAAAAAGGTACGTAGTAGTATAATAGATTGATTGAGATGAAACTCTGATACTATCTTAGGCAAGAACTTAGGGTGAGTGCGAAGAACCACCCAGTCCTGCATGAGTTTAGTGTAGGTAACTAGGGCCTGTAACTCACTAACTCTGCGAGCTGAAGTGATTGCCAAAAGGAAAATCACCTTCCATGTGAGATAGCGAAGTTCACAGGATTGGAGAGGCTCATATGGTGGTTTCATGAGCCGACCCAAAACCAGGTTAAGATCCCAAGAAGGGGCCGGAGGACGCAGTGGAGGCTTGAGGTGAAGCAAGCCCTTCAAGAAGCGTGTTACAAGGGGATGTACTGAGATAGGGACACCCCCGATACCTTTATGGAAGGCGGCTACTGCACTGACATGCATTCTGATGGAGGAAGTTTTAAGACCTGACTCTGACAAGTGCCAGAGGTAGTCTAGAAACTTCGGGATTGGACAGGTAAAGGGATCAAGGGCCTGAGAAGAGCACCATGACGTGAAACTGTTCCATTTCGATTTTCTCATGGAAGGCTTCTGTGAAGCAATCAAGACACAGGAGACTGGATCAGAAAGGTTAAGCGGCTGAAGGATTAATCTTTCAACATCCATGCCGTCAGGGACAGGGCTTGCAAATTGGGGTGGTGGAGGCACCCGTCGTTTTGAGTGATTAGAAGCGGGTCTGTTCCCAGAGGAATGTGCCTGTGAATGGAGAGATCCTGAAGTAATGGAAACCACACTTGGCGGGGCCAGTGAGGTGCTATCAGGATCATGGTTCCCTTGTCCTGATGTAACTTCACAAGAGTCTTCGAGAGAAGTGGAGGGAATGCATATAGGAGACCGGTTACCCATGAGAGGGAGAACGCGTCTCTTGGTGGATAATGTTGGCTGCGAGTGAGAGAGCAGAAATTGCCTACTTTGCGATTCTGGGGTGACGTAAAGAGGTCTATTTGAGGATAACCCCATTTTTGGAAGATGGAGTTTGCTACTGAGGGGTTTAGAGACCACTTGTGGGGTTGGAAGGTGCGACTCAACTTGTCTGCCAACACGTTGTCCACTCCCAGCAAGTAGGTGGCCCTGAGGTACATCGAGTAGGAGAGGGCCTCCGCCCAAATCTGTGCAGCTTCCTGACACAGAAGGTAGGATCCTGTGCCTCCCTATTTGTTGATGTACCACATGGCTACCTGGTTGTCTGTCTGGATCAGGATGACTTGATTGGATAGGCGATCCTGAAATACTCTGAGAGCATATCGAATTGCTCGTAGTTCCATGAAATTTATCTGGTGTTTGGCTTCCTCTGGAGACCAGGAACCTTGTGTCTGGAGATCGGCCACATGGGCTCCCCACCCGAAGTTGGAAGCATCGGTGGTTAGAGTTATGTGAGGGTTTGGCGCCTGAAAAGGCGAGCCCTGTAGAAGACTGATTTGATTCATCCACCAGGCGAGAGACAGACGGAGTGAGTCGGTGAAGTGGACAATGGTCGACAGGGGCTGAAGGGATTGAGTCCATTGCGACCTTAGGGTCCACTGCATGACTCTCATGGCCAGGCGAGCCATTGGGGTGACCTGAACTAAGGACGCCATGTGTCCTAGGAGAATGAGAAAACGATGAGCAGTCGTCGAGCGTTGAGACTGCAGCTGATGTGCCAGAGACACAAGAGTGAGGGCGCGTTGTCAAGGCAGGAAAGCCTTTGCTTGCAAGGTGTCCAAGTGTGCCCCAATGAACAATAAGGTTTGAGATGGGACTAAATAGGATTTATCGTAATTGACTAGAAATCCGAGTGAAATTTAGAGTGGTTAAGGTGAGATGTAGGGATGACAAAGCGGTTTGCTGAGTCGGAGCCCTGATTAACCAATCGTCTAGATAGGGGTAGACGTAAACACCTTGAGTCCTGAAGAAAGCGGCAACCACGACGAGACATTTTGTAAAGACTTGTGGTGCAGACGCTAGGCCGAATGGAAGCACGTGATACTGATAGTGCTTGGGGCCTACGAGAAACCTCAGGTATTTGCGATGAGATGGAGTTATCACAATATGAGTGTATGCGTCCTGAAGGTCGAGAGAGCAGAGCCAGTCTCCTCTTTGTAGAAGAGGAAGAAGGGAGCCCAAGGTTACCATCTTGAACTTTTCTCTCTGGAGGTACTTGTTGAGGGCTCGAAGATCCAGAATTGGACGAATGCCTCCCGATCTTTTGGGTATTAGAAAGTACCGGGAATAGATCTCGAGACCTTGCTGAGGGAATGGTACTGGTTCTATTGCTCTGGACTAGAGTAGAAGGGAGACCTCCTGCTCCAGGAGCAATGAATGGTCGGATGTTTTCCATGCTATTAGAGCCGGGGAATCCAGTGGGATGGAGAGAAAATTGAGATGATCGCCCTGAGCAATTATTGCTAGGACCCAGTGGTCCGAGGTGATTGATTGCCATATGTTGTTGAAATGGCATAACCGTCCTCCCACTGGTATGTGTGGTAATGGAATCTGGCTGCTGCTCTCCACGCGAGAGTCAAAAGCCAGAAGCAGGGCCCGGCTGGGGGGCTGTCTGTGGCTTTTGTTTTCGGGTCCTGCGAAACTGTGATTTGAGGAATGGTCTCGCAGAACGACATCTGGCTGCTGGTGGGTAGGACTTCTTTGGTCTGTAGAAAGACTTTTTTAGAGTCCTTCCGGAAAGGCTGTTTGGAAGAATAATCCGAAGGTATCAGAGAGAGCTGTTTGAGAGCCTCATGATGGTCCTTTAATTCAGCCACTGTCTTTTGAATCTGCTCGCCAAAGAGATTGTCTCTTATACAGGGAAGGTCAGACAACCTATCTTGGACTTCCGGTCGAAGGTCTGAAGACTTGAGCCAAGCCCATAGTCTCGCTGAAATAGCTGCTGCAGATACTCTGGTTGCAGTGTCAAAGATATCATAACATGATCTGATCTCATGTTTTCCTGCCTCCAAACCCTTGTTAATTAGGTGTGGAGTTGTTCTGGAAGTGACTAAGGCATGGAGGTTGTCAACTCCTGCATCTTCTTAAAAATGATCCTGTTATATTGGGTTATATAGAGTTGGTAAGCGGAAATTCGGAGGATCAACATTGATCCTTGAAAGACTCGGCGACCAATGGTATCTAAAAACTTCTGTTCCTTGCCAGGGGGAAAGGAAGTGTGAGGTTTCAACCTTTTTGCTCTCTTTTGCGCAGATTCAACCACCACAGATTGGTGATCCAACTGAGGCTTCTGAAAGCCTGGAGCTGACTGTACCAAATAGGTAGAGTCAATTTTACTGTGGACTGGTGCAATGGAGCCAGGATGTTCCCAGTTCTTCTTGAGGAGATCTAGAAGAACTTGGTGGATAGGGATGGAGGTGATTTCCTTGGGTGCATCCAGGAATTGAAGCAACTCCATCATTTGATGTCTGTCATCCTGTTCCGTTAATAATTGGAAGGGGACCAATTCAGACATTTCCTTCACAAAATTTATGAAAGAAAGGTCCTCTGGAGGAGAACGCTTTCTACTCTCAGTGGGTAAAGGAGGTGATGGCAAGTCATCGGTGTCTGGTGAGGAATCATCAAGTCCAGGTATTTATTTATTTATAACTTTTCTATACCGAAGTTCAAATAACAGAGTTAATTATCACTCCGGTTTACATTGCAACCATAAAAACAGTGACAAAGTTGTCTTACATAGAACAGGGGGAGAGAAAAACTTGGATACAGCTTAAGCATGGGGAGTAACTGGTAAGAACTGATAAGAGTTGGCTTTTTGGGGTAACAAGGTATTCCGAGGGAGGGATTGGAAGGGGGTTGGAAGGGGGGTTGGAAGGTGGGGTGGGGGGGGGAGGGTAGCGGAGGGTTACCATAGATTTAATGAAACTAAATATACATATATTAAATAGCTTAGGTAGCGGAAGAAAAAGTGCTTAGGCATCTGAGCTAAGGAAGAGAAGGTCCGTGGAGGATGAGGCAAGGACGAGTGTTATGGGAAGGCTTGTCTGATTAGTAGCGTCTTAAGTCTCTTCTTGAATGTAATTGGGCATTGTTCCAGCCTAAGGTCCGGTGGGAGCAGGTTCCACTGTTTGGGGCCTGCGGTGGAAAAGGCTCTTTTACTAAAGGAGGTTTTGAATGTAGGTGTTCTAAGAGTCCCTCTTTGCGCTAATCTCAGAGGACGGGTTGAAGTATGAAGTTGCAGGGGGGTCGATAGGTCCAGCGGAGAGATGTTAAGAATGGCTTTGTGGGTGATTACTAAAAGCTTGTAGAGGATTCTGAATTTGACTGGGAGCCAATGGAGCTTCTTAAGGATCGGTGTTATGTGGTCCCTTTTGTTAGACTTTGTGAGTATCCTTGCAGTTGCATTCTGAAGCAACTGGAGAGGTTTAATGGAGTTGTCTGGAAGGCCTTGAAGAAGTGCATTGCAGTAATCGATTTTTGAAAAAATGATCGCTTGTAAGACAGACCTGAAATCTTGAAAATGAAGGAGGGATCTTAGTCTTTTTAATACTTGAAGTTTGAAGTAGCACTCCTTTATTGTGTTGTTAATGAAGCCTGTGAAGCTCAATTGAGTGTCCATGACTACCCCTGGGTTTCTGACTTTGGGAGAGATGGTTGGGAGCGTTGTAGGGGGTAGGTTGTTTAGAGAAAAGTTACCATCCTGTGTGATTAAGAGGAGTTCGGTCTTGTTTGTGTTGAGAATCAGGTTAAGATTTGAAAGGAGGTTATTAATGGAGCATAGATAGGTGTTCCAACGACGTAAAGTACTGTCCAGAGAATCTATTATCAGTAGGAGGATTTGGACATCGTCTGCATTCACGTAATGTTTTAATTTGAGCTCGGAGAGGAGTTTACAAAGCGGGAGTAGATAGATGTTAAATAATGTTGGTGATAATGACGAGCCTTGAGGGACTCCGAGGGTGGAACTGAATGGAAAAGATTCTTTGCTGTTGATCTTGACTGTAATATCTGTTCTGGAGGAAGGATTTAAACCAGTTTAAGGCTATGTTTTTGATGCCGATGTCGGTTAATCTGTCAATGAGACAGTTGTGGTTAACTGTGTCGAATGCGTATTATAAGGTATCATAAGGGTCAGCACCTGTCCCTCTAGGAACTGGAGAGGGATGGGGGAGTTGGATACCTGAAGGTCCCGGTTTAGGCTCCGAAGGCATCGAAGGAATAACCGGGGGCACCGATGAAAGCAATGAAGGCCCTGGTGCAGGCATCGAGGGCATCAGTGGATGACTCGATAGCGCCGATGGAGGTATCGGCACCGATCTCGATGGCTGAGGCAGAACTCCTGATGGAGGAATGCGGAACAGTGTTTCTCCTCCCGATGATAAAGTAAGCGGGGAGGGCACCGGAGCCATCGGTGACCTGGGGTCCATTGGTGGAAAAGCGGCTATAAGCACTTCCATTCTCAATAGCAGCGGTGCCAAGGCTGCTGGAATCGGGTCAGTATCCGGTTCCACTATTGGTACTGATGTCTGTGCCGGGGGAACCTAGAGTCGGTGCATCACCTTGTCGATGGCCTCCTGAACCATCCGGTCCAGTTCCTCTCGGAGACTTGGAGCAAGCAGCCCCAGCTCCGGAACAGAAGGAGGCAGAGGCATAGCCGAAGGGACCACCGTTAAAGGCGGAGTTGCGGCTCCCGATGCCCTGTCGGGCAAGGAGTGCCTCAGTGACCGGTCACCGAAAAGGTCGGTGCCTTTACTGGATGGGGTTTCTTCAACGGCAGCTCGGATGATGGCGAGGTCGATGGTTTCGCTCCCTTGATGGTCCGAGACTTTCGATGCCGGTGGCGATGTTTCTCTTTACGATCCCCTCGGTCCCAAGGGGGAGAAGAAGGTGTCGAAGGCCGAGAAGTTGTCGATGCTGGATGGTCACTGATCAGTGGTTGATGCTGGCGCGACATTGACGTTGCCAGTTTAGATGACGTCGATGCATTGGACGGTGTTGGGGTTTGAGCACGGAAGAGAAGTCCCATCTTCTCCATTCTGGCCTTGCGACCTTTTGGTGTCATTAGGACACATTTGGTGCAGGTCAAGACATCGTGCTCTCGTCCAAGACACATTACACAGACTTTATGAGGGTCTGTAATGGACATGGTTCGAGTACAGTCCGGGCACTGAAGGAACCCCGACGCCATGGCCATAGAAAAAAATCGAGCCACGGTACAGTCGACGGCCAGTAGGCCGCGAGGGCCAAACTCGACTGTAATCGACGGAAAACGGGTAAAAACTTACCGGAGTACCGCAGACTGAAAAAGTTTATGGAGGGACCCCTGTGGGGCAATTTAACTTTTAATAATTCCATGAGGAAAATTCCTGTCAGGAATCCTTGCAGAGCTCCTTAACCACGTGGCTACTGCTGCACGGAAAAAAGAAGACTGAAGAGGGACCCCTGCTGGCTGCAGGGTTGGTGCCATGCTGGGCATGCCCAGTAGGGGCCAGTCAAAGTTCTAGAAACTTTGACAAAAGTGTTCCGTGATTGGGCTCCATTCTGTGATGTCACCCATATGTGAGGACTACCATCCTGCTTGTCCTGTGAGAAATGCAAATATCTTAAAAATCAGGCCCGTTTGTGGCTCTCAAGGACAGGGTTGTGCATATTTGTCCTACAACATGAATTATCAGAATCCTCTAATTTTGAATGTTCACTAGAATTGCACAGAACAGTATTTCTATAAAAGACATTTTTCACTGCACCTACTAACATTACACACAATAGATTCTAAAGTATTGACAAAAAGAAGGTCTTGCACAGGTCAATAAATTAAAGCAGCTACATCAGAAATATCCAAAAAGTAAGGAAAATCTCTTTACTTAGTCATGAAAAATGTTCTCTATTTTCTGGAACTGGCTTTTTATTTCTTTTTTAGAGCGTATTTTAATTCCTGATAAGTCCCATTTGTTCTGGGGCTAAAATGCCACTATCTGTATTTGTCTAGAACATATAAAATATCTACAGGCAACTTATATTCTAGAACACAAGCATTAAAAAAGAGCTACAAACTGGATCCCTTATTATTATTATTATTGAAAGTATTTTTATTGAAAGTATTATTATTATTGAAAGTATTATTATTGAAAGTATTTTTCTACTAACTTTAGGATAACGAAATGAAAACCTTATAGATGAGTGAGAAGAGATCACATTAAGCCTCACTTGAATTCATTCACATTTGAGTATATTAATTGGCACTGCTGCTATAATACTTTCTTCATGAAATTAACTTAAAATCTTAAATATCATTCACTTAAGTTCTATAGTTAACATGAAATCCCTCCAAATACATTTGAGATGCTTATAAAAGTAGTATGAAAGACTTATCTATGAAAGCTGCTCTGGTGGGAAACTGCCAAACTGCTATAAAAATAAATTGTAATATTGCCTGATGACCTTTAACATGTGTAGAGAAACCAGTCCAATAGTTGTCATCTGTGATTATAGTTCGGATATCGAACTGAAGCCATACTATGGTAAAAATCCAAAGCTCGATGCATTGGACTTTAGATTTTTACCTCAATAAGGCTTCAGTTCGGTATCGGGGCTTTAAACCCAGGCGACAACTATTGGACTGGTTTCTCTACATCTGTTAAAGGTCATCAGGCAACCATACAATGTATTTTATTAGCAGTTTGACAGTTTACCACCAACACAGCTTTCATAGATAAATGTTTCACACTATTTTATGTACATTTCAAAAACTTAAAAAAAAAAAAAACATTATTGTGGCATTATCTATATTATAAAGACTTATGCTTACAGAAACTCTTCATTATTAATGACTGATGATTACACCCCACCCGCTGGTCGAGAGTGTCATTAAGGGCATTTAATGCAGTCCCTTAACGTGTTATGATGGTCATTTATAACAATTTTTCTTGATACTTATTTTTTGCTTGCGTGCATTGTTATAGTTATGACATACTATGATTTGATCAGGTAGAACATGGAATCTAGCTTCAATACTATCTCAACTTCATCAAAGAGCACTCAAGTTTCTTACCTGTGAAGTTTTTGCCAGCTGATCTGTGTGATTTAATGCAGACCTAGAGTCAGAGTCAACGTTAGTGTCTGTCTGCTGCAGAGAAATGTGTTTTTTCATTGCAAGATCTGCATCCCTGCTATAAGAGGGTCCAAGGTTATAAGTGGGAGACATATTTGGCTTTTTGACAGGTGAACTGGTATCTGGACTTCTGCTCTCTGTGACTTGTGAATGCGCCCGTTTTTCTTGCTCCAAGTAATTAATAGTACTATTTAAACTCTTGTGACTCTGACTGTCAGTGTCTTCACGTGGAACTGTTGGAGATGCATCTTCTCTTTCATCACTGACATGAGACAAATCACTTAAGTCTAAAGTGTCTGCTTTCAACAGTTTCTTTTTCCCCAACAATGGTGATGCTTGTGCCTTGTCTGTGATGTTGCTCTTCCTAGCATCTTCAGATCCAAAATTTCTGCAGGAGCTTTGATGAGATTTTTGTGGGTGAATGTCACTTTTAGTTCTGCGAGAGGGAGAAGCTGTGCTTGGGCTTAGATGATCATCAGGAGTCTGATGCTCACTTTCTGATTCTCCCATACCACTGTCATTTATAAATAAAGAGTCATCCTGAGAAACAAAGTCTGCCAAACCACTATTAGCTTGCTGCATTTCTGGCTCCCGGTTCAGTTCATTAAGCTCTGCATAGAACTTATCCTGATCAATGGAACTATTTGTGTCAGTCTCAAAGTTTCCCACTTTATATGTGCTTTTACTGCTATTTGCTTCAATCTGAACCACATTCAGTTCCTGGCCACTGAAATGTGCCCTAATTTGATAAAGATAAGTCATTACTGTCAATTTGTCAGGAATTGCTAACAAAACCATATCAGAAGGTTCCAGCAATCGTGAAATTCCTATATTGGCAAACCCATCATAAGCCTTAAAAAAAAAAAAAAAAAAGGAAGTATTAGTACACAGAAATGTTGTGTGTCATAAATCAGATCTAGAACATTTTAATGCCATATGTTCATACACACATACACACAACTAAAATCCCAAGTGTTATAAGAACATTTTTATTGACAATGTATAGAAATTAAAAGGTATGGATTTTTATCAGCATATTTCTATTCATTTTAATTGCATGACAGTAACCACTGACATGGATTTGTAAGTACTCACTGTTGTACAAAATAATGGCAGTTTAAATAGCTGGCTGTAAATACTGATTATCACTTTAAATGGAAAATAAACCTGCATTAAGTTCATAACACAGTTTTGAAAATAAGTTGGTAGAAAGCAATGCATGAAAGCTGGTTTGCAAAAAAATGAACCTGTATAGGAAATAAAAAAGAAGAACCAATGAACCATGTCTGTGTGGTTACTCATAAGAAGGCCATGAGGCTCTGAAGCTTCATTTCACCAGTGGGTGAGGGGTTTTAGTTTACTTTATAAGAATGTACCAGCAGTAGCTCTGTGCCTTAGACACATAGTAATGAATACAAGTATTACCTATTCTTATCAAGTATCTCAAGAGCTCACAAATACATGTAAACACACTCTCCTCCAGTCTTAAGAAATCTTGAAACCTTGCAATGCAAACATGTTGTAACAAAGCAAACAATTACAATGCAATCAACTGCAAGAATAAAGATAAACCTATAAAGAAAGACCTGAAAAGAAGTTTCAAGTTTTTTTTAAACAAATCTATTTATAAATTAAACGATTCTACCTAAAAAAATAAGATATGAGTAAAGCAACGCAAGTACATAAAGTATTTTAAAAAAAGGATGGGTTTTAAGATAAGGACCTAAGATATAAGGAAATACTACACCAATCCATTCTGGGCTTCATCATTCTCAATGAATCTTCTCTTTTCCACTACCCATGTAATTGCAGAGATTTGTGCAAATGAAAAATTTACAGCCAAGATAATCAAAAAGCCACACTTAAGATTACCTTACAGCAAATATAAATATTTCTTATATAAGCACATTATTTCTTCTTAAGTAGATATTTTGTTAGAAATTTTTTTAATACTTTTTCTTCAGTCATACATATAAAAGCAAAGTATTATGCACAGCACAGTAAAGTGTGCAAAGGTTTTATTCTTTTATTTGTATTGGCCATTTAAATAATTCCAGTTCATCAAGTTTTTCTGGTTCTGATGAACCAAAGCAGTTTCTCAATTTACAATTAATTATTAGTATCCTGAAGTGACCTTTTAAAACTGTATTGTGTTGAAACAAACCCTTAAAAGGCCCAGCTGTGTGCTTTACAGGTATAGTTAGGTATGTGGCTTTTACCATTTTTTTTCTTTCTATATTATATAAGGTTAATCTTTTGTTATTAATTAAAAAAACAAACAAATATTTAGGGTTCAGTTCACTAAGAACTTCTGCCATAGGTCCAAAGCAGAAAAAAAATCTGTTGTAGAATAGTTTGTGCTAGTTTAAGCTTGTTTGTTGTTTTGCTTGTTTTAATTTAGAGAAATTAAAGTCTTTTTTTTCCCCTCATATAATTTGACAAGTTGATTGACGGACATCAATTGCAGTCTATCAACAAAAGCACCACAGGCAGTATTCTAAACATTTCCCAATTATACAACACACTGACATATTGGTCAAGATCGGATGTCACTGGGAAATACCTATTTATTCGGCAACACTCACTGATCTGGACAGTGATTAGTTTGGGGGAGAAGAGTGATAGCGTCAGGTAATGTTTTTCTATGTATAAAAGGTCATTTCAAGATGCAATTATGCTCATAATTGCACTAATTTTTTTTTCACTTTTAACAAGGAGGGTCAGGCACTTAAATGGCATCTATACAAACTGGCCTTTATTCTTATAGTGTGGTCACACAGAAATATGAGTCAGTTAAAAAAAAAAAAAAGAGAGAGAAAACTACTTACATAAAACTAGTTTATGTATTCATAAGGAATGTTATTTTAATTGGTTAGGAAGAGCAATTGTCAAATGCGTTATGCATCTGCATAGAATATGTAAACAAGCATTGTTCCCAGGACTGCATTCATTCCAACCAAGGGCACATGAGGTTATCAGACAGAATTGTGTGAAGCCATGAAATAAATCTGCAGGAAGTAACTGAGATACTCAATGTAGCTGTCAGGCAAGAGGTTGCAAAGTGATGAAAGAAAAAACAGCACAACCAAAATAATACATTTTCTTAATAGTAGGCATTAATGAGACAAGTTAAATTAACTACTATCAACAAGAGAAACTATAGTAAAAATAAATACCCCAAAAAACACACAAAGCAAGCCTTCCAAAAAATGTCATCACTACATCACCGGATCTTTAAACTCTTAAGCCATCGCAATGGTTTTACAATTCACCTATCTCTCTAGTTGCTAATTTATTAGTTTTAATATCCTTCAGCTATGCCTGAAAGAAGACTGATTACATATTTTAGATGAAATTACTGTAAACAAACACTAATCAGCTGAATTGAAAGGTGATAATTTTGGAAACATCTATATAAAAAATCTATCTTGTTTTCTTATAAGTTTTACTTGCCAATGCTTATTACAGTCCAGAAATGCAGCTCCTCTCTAGGGCTACAGATCAGGCTACATCAGTGTGGTGGAAGGATATGAGAAGAAAAATGTAGGAACTAGATTCATGCAGTAATACCAGATGCCAGGCTCTCACCTACTGCAGCATCATATATAAAACACTTTAAAAAGGGACTGATTTTTAAATCACATAAGTCTCCACAATTATAACCTGTTATGGTGATTAGTGTTCACTTACTCTATTATTCTTTAAAAATCTGTGGTAGCACTCTTTTAAGCTTTTGAGCTGTCCTTTGAAGCTAAATTTGAAGCTAAAACAGTGCAACAAAAGCACTATGTAATGTGATATTAAATGTCATACAGTTTCTCTGTACAATTGAGAAAGTAATCTCAAATCATGCAATCATAAGGGAACAAACAGTTGCACTGCTGATGATACCATGGCATATTTCTAGAATTTTTTATATATTCAAACAAAAATGTTACTGACTGCACAACAGTTGTTCAAGATAGCAGCATAGCTTTATTAATTAGAAATGTTGAATAGGAAAAATACGCTTCATCAAAAATTGCTGGAATTGTCAAACATAACAGCACACAAATAATTCCTTAGCAGAAATACTGACATTATTTTCCATCAATCATAATGTTCGAGGTGATTAATAATTTCTGGAATATGATTTGCATTAAATGAGTAATCAAATTAGTACAGTACTGCCCTAGAAAGCTGTATGCATAGTAACAAAGTAAATGATAGCGGATAGATACCAAAAAGGTCCATCCAGTCTCCCCAACAAGGTGTAGGTTGGAACTGCTACTCCCTGTAAGTTACCCCATGCAGAAATGTTACATTAAAATTATCATTGGTTACTTCAGTTCTTTATTTTCTTCCTCTCGCCACTTGGTATCACCTGTGTTTATCCCAGGACCTTTTGAATTCCATTACCATTCTTGCTCTCACCACCTTTTCCAGGAGGGTATTCCAGGCATGCACCGCCTTGTCTATGAAAAAGTATTTCCTGATAATTGTTCCTTAGACTGCTCCCTTGGAGCTTCCTATCAAGACCCCTGGTTCTTACAGCTTTCTTTCCATTTGAAAACGTTTGATTCTTCTGCATTATGAATTATTTTCAGGTACTTAAAAGTCTGTATCATATACTCCTGTCTTTCCTCTCCTCTCGGGTAGGCATATTTAAGTCCTCACATCTCATCTTGTCTGTCTTTTAGTGCAGATTCCACACTATTTTGGTTGCCTTTCTCTGGAGCACTTAGCAGAGGAGAGGAGAGGAGAGGAAAGATGAAAATTCTGTAGTGCAGATTCAAGACTACAGGTTTTGGCTAGTTAGCCAACTCTAATTTCCAACTGCAAATCAGTCCTAGCAGAGCTCAGTGCCTTAGTGACAGAGGAAAGCAAAGCTCAGGCCCCCAGGTCTTTTTTCCACAGTTTGCCTGGTACAGTGTGCATCTGCCTGAGTATCATGCTGATGGACCTACGATCCTGCCACAGTTCACTACAATGGCACCAACTGAGTAGCTGGTAAGTATTGCTGTTACCTCTCTGAGCAAATGCCATTCATTCCTATAATCATCTGAACTATGGGACAATGCCACTATAGTACTGTATAAAGACCAGTAAAGTTTAAATATATATACACACACATAGTTGTACACATGCAGTCTATATAAGTGTGTGTGTATTTACTTAAACTTTACTGGTCTTTATACAATCCCATAATTGTAATGCTCCATAGTTCATATATATCTATATATCTATATCTATCTATGTGTGTGTGTATGTCTGTCAATATCTGCTTATCTTTTTGAGACTGCTTTTAAATCCTAACCAGTTCTCAACTATAAATACACTTCCCACAGACTCTTCTTTGTCATATGTGTCTTGACTAGACTGTAAGATTCATGCAGTAGGGACTGTTAATTATATGTACTGGAGAAGCAACAGCATATATCTAGTAGCACTTTAAAAATAAGTAGTAATGGTAGTATGTCTACATGTGTATACATCTACCTATAAAATGTATGTAGATGCACACACAAATTAACACATACTAGAGGAATGCCCATCATAAAAGAAAATATTTGAGAGTTTTGAAAATTTTACTATGTAGTACACATGTAGTCCATCCATCTAAAGACTGGAAACATGTGGTGCCATGTTGTACATACAATTCTTTAAATTTTGTGTATCTCTGCTCAATCTCCATTGCTTTCCCATTCCACTGGCTCAATTCTCAGTTACTTCTCCCCTTCTCAATCCACTCTCCCTTAGTGTCACCCCACCATGCCCCAATCATCCTCCTCACTGCCTCCCCCCACCCCAATTCCCCGACCTGTTATTTGGTCCTAGCTCCTCCCCACCTAAGTATTAATTTTGTTCCCCCCCCCCCCCCCCAAATCTGTCTCAATGTCCTCTCATCAGCAGCTCATTTCCTTACATCACCAGAATGGGTCACCAGCCCCTTCCCACCAGCCTTAATTCCCCTGTGCAGGTAGGATTGCTTGTGGAGAGCTCTTTTCAACAACTTGAAGAGAAAGGAAACCGGGGCTTTGAGCTGCTATCTGGCAGTATGGTTATCTGTTTGCTTGGCAACTAGTTCAAAAATTGATAGGGATCAAAGAGAATTTCTTAAACCAGACTCCTTTTATGAGAGCATCACACACACATACCAGCTTTTATTAAATATACATATCTATTACAACAATTTCATCAATATTCTAACTTATAATAAGTGGGTTTCTTTTAGCTTATGTCATCTTAAATGCAAAGACTTTTTGTGCTCTTCAAAATTTTATTAACATTTCATTGGAAACTTCAGTGAAAACTGACTTTCATAGTGGTGCCAATACAATTAGCATGATGAGTCTTAATAGCTTAAATTAACAGGGTAGATGTAAAACTCTGAAGAAAACAAATTCAGTTTCCACATTATATTCATATAGTTGGAATTTATTTTATATAATTCCTAATAGGGAAGCCTAGTTTAGTATACTGTGTGCCATCATGTAAGATAGCTGCTCCTCAGACCATGCTCTTTTCTATAGAGTGGTAGGCCTGGTGTAACAATCAAGGTGCTTGCAAGTCAACATACTGTGAATTCCACTTTTATAGAGGCATCTAGTAGCAAAATTCAGAAATGAATTCAGAAATGAATTCAGGGAACAGAACATGGTGGGGGAATTCAATTAATCTTGTTTTTGGCCATGATTTGCACCATAGATACTCTAGCCTCAGGAAGATTGGGTAACCTAGAAGGTAGAAATAATTGTTTAAAAAAATGAGATAAATATGAAAAAAAGTTGCTTAGTTTTAAACACCATGCTAAAACCTTTATGCCTCACTGCCATTCTCCTGTGCCCCCCTCTCTTCTCTGAATACCATTCTCCTTTCCCTACCAAATAAGTAATGTGACTAAACTGTCAACTAACAGGTAACCATTATTTTTCCCTTTACATTATCTTTTTGCTTTAATTTATCCATGTTTCCAAATCTTGATTATTTTTCAGTGTCATTATTCCAGACTGCTCTCTGTTTTGCCTCTATCATTTCTTCTAGGACTAAATTAGCTAATTTGACACCAGAATATCCAAGTACATGATCAGCAAATTTCATTTTCCTTGTGACCAGGTCTTCTGTTAGAGTTCTTCCATCTTTCACTGTCTCATGCACTCTTTAAACTATCATTTTAAAACTACATATGAATGGCATCTTGTTTAAAAATATGTTGAATACCAAATTAAGGCCTAGATTCATTATAGCAGAATGATGAGCCATGCTAAAGAAAAAGGGGCGGGGGAGTGAAATTGTGCAGCCAGCCGCATAATGGCACTGCGTTTTCACCTGCCGCTGTAGTGGCTGGGCTGCACTTTCGCCCCATAGCGCCACAGGAAAAGGTATAGTTATTTCCCGCGGTTCTACCAGCGATAATGTGTGAAACATTATCACCCGCAATCCTGCCAGGACATAACCCCGCCCACACTCCTCTCTTTCCCCTAATTTGAATTGTACCAACATGATGTGGCCGGTATCACGTGTAGTAGGGCGGTATCGCACGTGATAAGGCCCTATTGCACGCGATAAGGCCACATCGCGGTTTGATGAATGACCCTGTAAATGTGTTGTTGATCAATTTGTGAGATTGAACTCTACTTATCAAAAGAAACAATTAACAATATAGTATGGGCATTATTTGTCAACCTGAGAGCTGCTGAATTCCAACTGTATAATGAAACATGTTATTAAATATAATGCATTTATATTTATTTTATTCTTATTTCATGTTATTTTTATATTAATTCTGCGTTGAAGCTGCTTGCGGTTGTAATTGTTCCTTGTTTCCAAATGTTTGAATGTTATAATATGCTAATGTTCATTGTTTAATGTATCGCCCCCCAGCGAAAGTTCTGTTTCAATGTAAACCGGTGTGATATGTATTCTTTACAGGAATGTCGGTTATATAAAAATTCTAAATAAATAAATAAATAAATGACAATCAGAATATACTCTTCCCTCTTACATAAACATATACTTATAAAAAAAATTTTCAATCTAAAATATATGAGATTATGTAAAAGGTTGGTAGCTGTAGCTTTTTTAATAACATAATGAAGGAACTGCCATTGTGATGCAGAAGCATATTTCAGCGTATCAAAGTTTCAGAATAGCAGTGACTCACTTACTGGTTTCTAAGTGCTTATAATCTTCAGTTAAAAAAAGAAATAATACAAATAGAAAAGCAGATCATGGCAGGAAGGTCCCCTGCTTTGTCAATAAAAGTCTCAGCTTTGCTTTAACATTTCATTATACAGTACAAAGCCATTATCTGCCATAACTTTCCATTTTTTTTGGCTTTTTACTTTAATTATCTCAATGTTTCAGGCTGCTATTTGACAAACTTGCAATGTCATCAACCAAGTAACATCATCAAGGAAGGCTTAGCCAAATATTGGAATACTGCATCCTAGGTTCCATGGGGAGGCCTCAGAATTCTAAAAACACAAGTAACTTCATATAATGTTTCCTAGAAGTTATTTAAAGCAGCACTTCAACCTTATGAAGCCCTTGATTGGCAGCAGGGCTACTCTTGCTCAAAGAAAATAAAATGACAGTGAACAAAGTTAAATTCCCTCTGGGGAAAAAGTTCATACAGCAGGCAAAAGATAATGTGATGACATGATATTTTATTTTCCCATTTTCTTCAGTATAATTTTGTAAAGCAAACAAGTCATAACTATCATTTTATAGACAGAAAATGTGTGGTCCCTCTTAAGGGAATAGTGACCTCCAGTGGATATACTAATTTTTGCTTTTTGGAAAATACTATATTCTATGGTCACTACTGCTTCACTAGGTACAAATATTTTCTCACTCTGTGCTTTAATGGCATTCTGTATTTACTGTTCACATATACATATATGTACATGAGTTACAGAATAAATGAATTACTGTGAATGCAGAAAATAAAAATATTAAACTAATGCCAAACCAGCACATTTTATGATTTTTAAAGGCCATGACAAATTGGAGTCAATAAGGTATTCAATTTAAACAGCAGAAGGCTGAATAGTAGTTATGACTTTACTTTCAAAAAATGAATAAAAACCTATAGTAAGGCCAAAATTCAGACTATGATTTTTTTCCCTCACTGGCAGTTCTTACCTTTTTGTTGTTCTCCTTAATATCTTGCGGATTCAGGAACTTGTAGTCGCTGATGGAGAAAATGGTACATCATACATTTTATAAAAACAGTAGTTTTAAAACAAGCTAAATCTAAAACATTGACATATATAATACAGTAATTTGTAATTTCATAGCAATTCAATCAGCAAGACAAATAGTCTGGAAAATTAAAGAATAAATAAACGAATATATATCAGAGATTATTTATTTTGTAGCCTGAAGCTTTTCATCTTAAAAAAAAAAAAAAAGTTAAGGCAAAAACCAGAGACCAGCTCTGACAACCAAATTTATTGTGTGATAATCCCTTCTTGTCAACATAGAAAGAGCTACGGGCACATTTGATTCATCTTATTTTAACACCAATACAATTTTCATAATCAAAGTTTTTTTTTATAAGATTAAGAGAAAAAGCAAATCAGTTTAAGGATAATGGGAAAGAAGAATGATTGAGAGAAAATAACTAGACTGATCATTGAACTTTGGCATTTGTAAATTTCTTTACTGAAGGAGCGTGATGTCCTTAAGAGACCCCCACAACAGCTCATGAAATATTTCAGCATACACACTAATTACTTTTCAGGTTTGTATATAAGGCCTGAATGGAAAGTCTGAAAGACTGCTACTTACATTAGGTCGGGTCTAAAATGATGTAATATTGCACAAAAGGCTAAACCGTTTCTCCATGATGTGGTGAAATTAGTGATTTTTACTCCTCTGTAGTTTTTTGTAACTTCTTTGCACCACACAAGTAGTGACTGGCTAGCATTTGGCTTTCTCCCCAAAATAGGACTTGGTATTGGGCTTGGCTGAAAAAAAAAAATAACATTTTTTTCAATGATGAAAATTAACATTAATTAACCTAACTAGCTGATCTGCCTCCTTTGATGTCATTTAAGGTCCTTCAAAGCTGTCAATTTACAATGACTATAACCTACAAGAGACACACATTTCAAGTTATTATCTTCAGCTTTAGCCTTTGGCATCTGCCTCTGAAGTATGTGGCTATGCAGGATTCTAAACTTGCAACTAAGAACAGGCTGAGAACTGTACTGAAGGAAGCATTAGGTTAAAGCACTTAAATACTTCAGATATTCTATCCCCCAGTCTGTGCACACCCTTAGAAAGCTTTTCCAAAATGTAGTCATGTAAAAATATCCCTTTCACTTTTCATGAAGAAGATCTTTTGACTGGATCAAAAAGAAGCCACATCAGGGTCAAAGTTTACTAGAAGTTTTACTCTCCTATTACACAACATAGCAACATAGATTAAAGTTACGTTGCACACTATGCGTGAGGATCCAAAAATAGGTTTTACACCTTAACTAAAGAATTGAGAGAGATTTGATTTTATTGCTCAACATTTTTTTGTTAATACAAATAACCAGATTAATTTGTTAAAACAATAACACACACTAAGCAGAATACAGAAAATAAATATAAAAACATAATACAAACATACAGAAACAGCAGCTATAATGTAGCATGTTTTCTAATAATAAAAGGAATAAGACATATGGGAGAATAAATAAAAATAAAATTACAACTCCATTTGGTTGACAAAAAGTTTAAGAAAATTACAGATTTATATAAGTCTACTTCCTGTGAAAAAAAAGGGAACATATATAGAAATTGAATAAAACAGGCAGACAAAATGTTTTCTTCTTAGCAGTATATATATATATATATATATATATATATATATATATATATATATATATATATATATATATATATAAAATCAAAGAAACTGGTCCCTAAGGCCTGGATACATCATTCATCGCAGAATGATGAATCCAGCGAAAACAGGGGTGAGGGAGAAAAGGGGGGGGCGGGCCTGCAAAAGCCCACAGCCTTCGCACCACCGTGGTTTCTTCACTGCCAGCTTTCGCACTGAATAGCGCCACTGTGAAAGGTGGTGCTATTCGGCTTGCTACTGCCAACAATAACGTTGGTAACGTTATTGCCAGCAGCAAAGACACCGCCGACTCCTCCCTCCCCCCGCCCCGACTCCTCCTCTCCACCTAATTAGCATTATATCGTATGCAAAAAGGGCCCTAATGCATGCGATAAAGCTTTAGTGAATGACCCCCTAAGAAAGCTAATGCATGGCAATTAAAAGCTCCCTTGAGACTAGCAGAGTCACAGTTGGTCCTAGCTGATGGTGATATGCATCAGTTTCCTTTTCTTTCTGGCGCTGGATATTTCTGTAGGAAGCAGAGACCAACTACATCCAGGCATCATGGAGCTTTTGGCTACTGGTTGTCACCTTTAACATAAATCCAGTTTTAGCTGAAATTTGAAATTGTTACTGGGCAGTATCCATCTTCCCAGTACTAATTTCTAAAAGGTTGTAAAACTACACTAATTTAAAAAAAAGATACTTTAACAGCAAATGTCCATTGAAAAAAATCTTGTAAAAATAAATCTTAAAATAAACTTAAACCTGTATAAGGAATTTTATGTTTTATTGTTTTTACATTTTTTTTGGTTTATGGTTTTGTTTATTGTATTTTATGTTGTATGTTTACTCTTTTACAAGCCGGTACAGTAAGGAGCGGTAGGAAGAGGTGCGTTAGTGCCGGCCGCACCCGCGTTTGCCACACGCACAGTTTGGATCACCTACCACTCTATACTGTATTTAAATAGCATGCAAATGCAAGCCACGTCCAAGAAGCGTCCGTGAAGCGTTAGGCCCGCGCAATCCATTTTACTGTATAGAGCACTATACAGCACCTATACAGTATCCTGGGTGCGCTGGTACCTGTCGTTTGAAATGACAGGTACCAGGGAGGATTGCGAGTCCTCTCTCCCCCCCCTCCCGAAGCAAGGCGCAGGGCAAAAATTAAAACAAAAGTGAATAAAGTGTAATAAAAGTAAACTTACTGCATGTGAATTTTCTTTGAACAGTCCTCTCTCTCTCTCCTCCTCCCGAGGCACGCACCGCGGCTCCCCTGCCTCCTGGGGGCAGCCGGCAGCGAAAGCGGCTTCCAGCAGCCCCCGCCGGCGAAGGTGAATGAATGTGTGCCTGTGCGTGCAATTTGGTCGCTCAAGGCGTGACGTCATGACGTTTGACGTCACGGCGTGTGACGTCAGCGTTCACTAATGCACTTCCTTGAGCGCCCAAATTGCATTCATTCACCTTCGCCGGCAGGGGCTGCTGGAAGCCGCTTTGGCTCCCCTGCCCCCGCCGGCGAAGGTGAATGAATGCACGCCTGTGTACGCCTGTGCTTGCAATTTGGGCGCTCAAGGCAGTGCATTAGCGAAGCTGACGTCACACGCCGTGACGTCAAACGTCATGACGTCACGCCTTGAGCGCCCAAATTGCACAGGCGTACACAGGCGTGCATTCATTCACCGCCGGCGGGAGCTGCTGGAAGCCGCTTTCGCTGCCAGCTCCCTCCGCCTGGATGAATGCACGCCCGCCGGCAAAGGTGAGTGAATGAATGCACGCCCGCCGGCTCCCACCTGGATCAATGCACGCCCGCTGGCGCGTACGGGTGTGCATTCATTCACTCACCTTCGCTGGCGGGCGTGCATTCATCCAGGCGTACGGGCATCCATTCATCCACCTTCGCTGGCAGGGGCTGCTGGAAGCTGCTTTCGCCGCCAGCTGCCCCCGGGAGGCAGGGGAGCCATGGTGCGCGCCTCGGGAGGAGGGGAGAGAGGACTGTTCAAAGAAAATTCACATGCAGTAAGTTTACTTTTATTACACTTTATTTACTTTTGTTTTAATGATATGTCGAGCCGATTTTCGCCTTGCTTCGGGAGGGGGAGGATTTTGACCGGAGCCTGCCTATTGCTGTCACACCACACTAACGCCAGGGTAAGGGTCCCGGGGGGTGAGGGGGTCGTTTGCCCATTAAATTTCGTCTCTCTGACCTGACGCTCCACACTAACGCAGGGGTAAGGGTAGGCGGTAAGTTAGCAGGTTAAATGCGCGGCAAAACTACAGGTTAAAAAGGAGATAATCGGGGCGCACATTACTGTATGGGACGGAATAGCTAATCAGAGCGTTTACATCTCATATACATGCTGCGGACGGAAAGGATTGATTTAAAGAAGCGGCAAGGATGAGTTAAAAGGGATAGTGAATCGCGAGTTGGACTTACGCGGCCAAATTGTGAGTTAGAAGCGGGTTAGAAGCAGGGTAACCGCGGCCGCGCTTTACTGTATCGGCCTGTTTGTAAACCAGCAAGGCGTCCTTATGAATGGGCAGCATATAAATAGAAGATTTAAATACAAATAGAAAAAGAAAAGACTATGAAGGATCAGGCCCCAAATGTTAAGTAATATGCACAGAGAAAGGACATTTTCCTAAACTCCATTTCCTTAACAATATCTTTCCATTACTGCTTCTTGTTACATTAGGCTCCTTTATCATCTGGAACACTGAAGAAACTTGCATTCTTCCTTCTCACTTTTTTCTACTCTGTCTCTTTTAGATGTGTTTTTGAAATGCCTTTTCTAATGTTTTCTAAAACAATCTTCAAAAGTTGGCTCTCAAAAGTTTGAAGGATTATAAAAAATCTTACAAAAATAAATGTACAGGAGATATGTATGCATATACAGATTATGATAGCAGTCAGTAAGTGTGCTTATGTGCAAGCAGGGTTCTCTGTAGACAGCAGGATGAATTAGCCATAATGTATGGATGACATCATTCTATGGTTCCAATACGGACCCAGCTCTCAAGAGCTCTGTAAAATTAATTATCCAGAACGCATGGGGAGTCTCAAGCTAAGGGCTGCAAAGTAGAAGCACTTACTTAAAGACAACCCAGCCCCCCCAATAAGGGAGAACAGGCTGTGTAGAACTGCTTGTCCAAAGTTACTGTCACCTGGGACATGCTGTCCAGATAGTAATGGGACATGAAGTTGTGAACAGACAGCCAAGCAGCAGTTTTGCTGATGTCTTCAATGGAAATGGCCCTGAAATGAGCCATTGAAGCAGCCATGGGTCTCACTTGATGAGCCTTGACAGACTCTGTAATCTATAAGTCAGCCAGCACTTAACAATGCGCTATAACAGGAGTGAGCAAACCTTTTCAGCCACGGTCCCCTTCCATTCATGCAATTGATTAAAGCATCTCAAGATGGTTACTAGATATATATATATGCTGTATATACACACATACAAACACAGACATGAAGTGTATTTACCAGGCAGCCACACTATTAACTTGAGGCTCAAAACCCTTATTTTGTTTCTTTTCAAGTTTCTGAAAGGAGTAAGCTCACACACATGGGCACAGACAGGCAGATACCACATATGCAGATAGACAAAGAGAGAAAAAAATACCTCATGCAAAGATAGACACAGACACCTCACACCCACGAAGACAGACGGGCCAATGCAATACAGTGTGCTCAGCCGAGTGCACTGATTAAACCTGTGATTGGATGAGCGTGCACAACCCCTTATGATATAAGGGGATTAGTGCGTCAAAACACGTGTTCTACCTCTTGAGAGACTAATAGCTCTCAGCACATGTAAATTCATGCTGATGAGGCAATTAACTATACCCCCCCATGCAAAAAAAAAAAAAAATGTGCGCCCAATGCAAACATGTTTACTCTCCAAAATTAACGCCTGTCCCGGAGCAGGCGTTAATTTCTGAGGAGCCCAAAAAGTGAACAGAAAAGTAGTATTTTCTGCTTTTCTGTATTTCCTCCAACTTAATATTGTGGCAATATTAAGTTGGAGTCACTGAAAAATTAGAAATGTCCAAAAAAATACATTAAAAAAAAAAAAGGTGCCAACACAAGTTAGGAAAAATGGATGCTCATAAAAATTGAGCATTCGTTTTCCTACCCCGCTGACAGCCACCTCTCCTGGATACCCACTCTACCTAGGCGGTGCAAGGAGAACACAATTTAACCTAGTGCCTCCTCTTTCCCGTGGCAGCCGATTTAAAAATTAAATTAGGCGCCTTGGAGAGGTTGATTGGTGCATGTTAGGAGAGAGGGAGCTCAATCATGAGCAACTGTTTTCCGCTCGACGATATTGCATCGGCCCTGAGAAAGTGAAATAGACATCCAAACATAGTCAGTTACCCCACACCCAGACAGAAACAATGAAAGATACCCCAAACCTAGAAAGAGTCATCCACAGAGGGACAAAACCCTCCATACCGGACAGGAATACAGACACAAACATACCACCCCCAGAGAGAAGACAGATACACAAACACAGAGAGAGGTATAGTCACAACATATCCAGGCAGACAAACACAGGCAGGCACACCCCACCCAGATAGCGAGGGAACAGGCAGGCAGATCACATCATACACACACATACCAAAGTCAACCAGACAACAGAAAAACACATGTTCCACCTTACAACCCAGACACACAGGCCACATATACAAAGGTAAGGGCTGGAAAATTCTTCAAAAAAACTTAAGTGCCACCAAAAATTTCTTAAGAGCTGAAAAAAAAAAAATCCATCCTACCCTGACCAACTTTTTTTTTTTTTTTTAGTTTTCACTAATTATTCTTTGTTTACTCATTCTTTTTTAATTATATCATGTTTTAATTTGCTTTTTTAAAACTTTTTTTTCAACATTTTTTGCCTTTATTTTCCCCTTCCCATCTCCCCATTCTTTCTGATCTCTCTGCATATTTCCCTCCTCTAGCTCAACCACTTCTTTTCCCTCAGCGAGCAAACAGCTGTGACCTCCCTCCCTGGTTAGGGATCCAACCGCAGCAGGATCTTCTCCCAGGCTGAGGTTTTATTGTGGCAGAGCTTCCTGGGTTGTGGAATACTGCAATGGCTGCTCCTATGTCCAATTATATAACAAAGCAAGCAGCTCCCCTCCCTGCCCGCCACGGCAGAAGCAGCTCATGGAATGCCTACAATGAAATCATGATGATCTGGCAGTTCCCTGCCTCCTGAGTTTTCAGTGCCTCTACATCACTGAGACTCGACAGCGTAGCAATTTCTTTCTTCTTTCCTTGGACAGCCAGTGGGGCCCCCTTCAAGATTGTTCAAGATCCCTCTAGAGGGGCCCACCCTGTGCTATACAGTCTGCTAGCCAACTGGACAAAATTTATTTGGCAACTGCCTTTCCCAATCTTGGGATCAAAGGAAACAAACTGTTGAGAAGCTTGACAGTGAGGTTGAGTCCTCTTTAGGTAATATGCCAAGGCTCTCTTAAGAGTCCAAGGAGTTAAAAGCCTATTCTTTATGTGCATGTGGTCTTGGAAATAGGTAGTACAATGGCTTGATATGAAACACAGATACCATTTTTTAGAAGTAACTCTTTTGTAGACTGCTTAGCTCAGACTGGTCTGCTATAGGTGGTAAATACATGTTTTTAAATAAATAAAACTGAATTTGTAGAACCACCCTATAACAAAATAAATTGCAGGTATGGTAAATGTGAAAACCAGAGCCTGTAGTTCACAATACTTTCCAGGTGAACAACTTCAAGTCCTCCAAGTTGAGAGGTTAGAAAGAAGGTTTCAAGATTTAAGCTAGGACCACTTTGAGGTCTCGAACTGCTGGAGGTTTTCTGATTGAAGGCTTGGAATGCCACAGTCCTTTCATGAACCCTGATACCAAGGGTTGGAGAGAGATTACAGCCCCTTCTACCTGTTGATATGATGCAATGACACGGAGATGAACTTTGACTAAAAATGTACTAAGGCCTAAGGACAAGAGGAAGATTAGATACCCAAGCAAGTTCCTCATTTCATATGAAAAGGGGTGCAGCTGGTTGGCCCTATGCCAAGTTCAAAACCTCTTCTATTTAAATCCATAATATCTTCTGGTTGAAGGTTTTCTGATGGAAATCAAAACAACCCTCACCTCTTTGGGAAGGGAAAAGAGACAGCTGTGCATTCAACATCCACACTGTGAGCATCAGCGCTGACAGGTTTGGATGGAAGAGTCTGCCTTCTTCCTGAGTGATGAGAATCAGAGACATTCCCAATGGAACTGAAGACTAAATTGACAGCCATATGAGATATGCATATTATACTTACCATGGCCAAGCTGGTGCTACAAGGATTATCCTTGCCTTTTGGATGGTCCTGGGCATGACGGGAGATTGGAGATATACTTCAGTCTAGACCAAAAACATCAGGAGTTGACTTGTAGCTGCTCGGATGCATGCACCTTTCTGTTGCCTTCTGAGGCAAGCAACTTTCCCAAGTAACTGAAAAAGTCATCCATAATCCCTTGATCCAGTGACCACTCATATGATTGCAACACTCTTCTAAGGCAGTCTGCCAATATGTTCTGAATTCTCGGAAGGTAGGTTGTCTGGAGATGGCCATTGTAATAACCTGCCCACAACCAGATTCAGAAGGCCTCCTGGCAAAGTGCATAGGTGCCTGAAATGCTCTGCTTGCCTATATAGAACATGGCCATTTGGTTGTCTATCTAGATCAATAATCTCTTGCTCTTTCCTAAAAGAAGTTGCGAAAAAGCCCTTAGAGCAGAACAAAGCAGATGACTTGCAGCTCTTGGTGGTTGATTTGTAGATGACTCTCCACTGGGGACCATGATCCTTGGGAATGTACCTTTCAAGTTTGTGTCCCCCATCCCTTTGTGAAAGCATCGATATTCAGAGTCACTTGATGCAATGGAATGGGCAGCAAGAGACCCAATTTTAGCACTTCTGACTTATCCAATGCTGCAGGAAAGCTCTCATCCTAGTGGTCACATATATATGATGAAACAATGGCTGAGAATTGATCTCACTGACTCTGGAGACCCCACTGAAGGCCCTGCATGTGTAGATGAAACAGAGGAACGACATGCACTGCATATGATACTTGGTCCTGCTGAAAGAAACATCTTATGAGACTCATCACATCACAATGTGGCTTTTGAGACAGGGAGAAAGACTTTCTCCTGAAGCGAGTCTATCCAGGCTCCTATGAAACAAATTATTTGAGACAGAACCAGGATTAGCTTCGCAACATTGACTGGAGAAGCAGTATAGTCTTCTCAAGAGACTCCAGGACGCTTGACAAAGATGGACCATCAACAACTGTCCTAATATGGCAACAGGCAGACACCTTGCCAATGAAGCTACATTGTTACTATCGCAAGATATTTTGTGAACATTTTTGGAAATGCAGAGATCCTTACCCCATCAAATGAGGTAGGCCTCAAATTTATCAAAACCTAGTCCCAAGTTTTGGCTGATTCTGCTACTGAGCCTTTCCCTCTGTCAACCTCGGGCAGGCAGCTGCTGCTGTTGAAGAGTGGGTGAGCCTGAAGACACTGAAAAGCAGAATAGGCATCTCTGGAAGAATGGACACTTGTTGAGGAAAAACTGGCAAATAAATTGTTCCCTGTACAAGGTCCATCTGCAAGACGATCATGCATGTCCTCTTGGAGGCCAATTACTCACAGGCAAGTAAGCTTTCGGGCTCCTATAGAAGCAGCCGAAGTCCTGGCCACAGTATCAAAAGTTTCACATTTCTCCACTACTTTGCAGAAATTCTCTTGCTCTGGGTATATCAAATTCATCAGACACTAAGTTTTGCACAAATTCATGTAGATATTGCAACATGTAGAGCTGGTGAATTGTAATTCAGGGGCTCAACATATATGCTTGGAAAACATTCTTCCCAAACGTGTCCAACACTTTTGGATCCTTCCTAAGAGGCTTGCTTGAGTTATTACAAGTATGCTTAGCATGTTTAAGCACTGGTTCCACCTCTAAAGTGTGGTGGGGAAGTTGGATGACCCCAAAACCTAGGAAAGCTTGGACCCTGTATTTTTAATCCAATTTACGGGCCACAGGCAGGCATTATATTGGTGTTTGCCACATCCTCATTTGGAAGTCCTGCAGAAGCTTATGAAGCAGGATAGCCATAAAATCTGCTAGAGGTTGGAGGAACTGAAGGAGCTTGAGAACATCTGTTCTCGGGTTCTTTTCTTTCCAGACAGTGATGAGCAGCATCTTTGCTAACTTATCCAAGAACTTAGATGTACCTGAAAAGCAGAATACAAACCAAAGTAGCAGACATCCTCCAGAGAGGTATCCTGAGGCAAAGTCAGATAAGGGATCAGAAGGAATTCCTGTAGAATCTTCTTCTTCTTCCAACCATGAGGAAACACTAAGCCATGATGCCAAGGAGAATGAAAGTGACTAAAAAGGAAAACTCCATTGTTTTGAGGGGGGAAATATCTTTTAAACATTCATAATGGACATAGTCCACGTCATCCTTTTCTTACTCAGGAGTCCCCTGGATGAGGAAGATCCACAACTTCCTAGTGAGGACTTACTCCAGTAGTTCTTGTGGAGAGTTATGCATCGGTGTAGGACCTTGGATGACTTCACTATGTGGGAAAAATTCCTCGGACAGGTTCCAATTTTGCTCTCTAGTCTCCAGGGCTTCAGGAGACAAATTCTTCAATGCCTCCAACAGCTAGTCCCCATAGGCTGGGGGACCCTCTCTGCTGGAGCTGGAGGAGACATCCTTAGTAGAAGCCAGATTGGTTCATTATCACAAAGGACAGTCTTTATAGCCATGGAAGAAATTTGCACCATGGCATTCATCAGCTCTGAGGTGACCTGCACTGGTTACATCAACCCTTTGAATGGCACCCTGGTCCATGGATGGTACTGGCTGCACCTCCTGCTACACCCTAACCTCAGCCGTTGGACTCCTGTACTTACGTGTCAAAGTACTTAGACCAAATACAAATTACAACACTTTGGCATGCTGTGCTGAGCGGGATGACTGAGCCTTAGACAGTAAGCTCCACTCCAAGGACACAGTGATGCCCTGGTCAGCCCATGTCCAGGTAAAATAAATGACTCAGCACCATGAGAAACATCTGCACCATGAAGAATTAAGGGACCTGTGCCAATGACGCTATCTCTAGCATAACCCCCTGGCAAGGACAATAACTTTCTCTTCAGCTCCGAGGGGGACAGTCCTGAAGGGTGTCCCTCACATTGCCTGGGCACTTTTCTAGATGCCTTTTCTACAGACTTCTGAGTCATGCTCATCCCCCCTGATCTAAGGCAGATCTGGGAGCTTGCACCACAAGGGGTGTGGGGGAGCCTTCCTTTGCACATGAGAAGGGGAAGAATTTTGCCCCAAATGCACTGAAGACTTGACAATGACTTGCTCCAAGAAGAGGATTTAATCCCTTGTTCAGCCCCCCCACCAAGGCTTGGGGGTCTTACCCATTGGTAAGTTAGTTCGCGATTTTGTTGCTCTGGGGAACATCAGCTATAGCTGTAGCAGTTGGAAGAGTCATGGTCTAGGCCCAGACAGTGATAACAGATGGCATGCTTATCTGTAATGGACATTTCACACCCACAGACATAGGCCTCGAAGCTGCTGAATCAAGTTTCTTGGCTTTCAACTCCTGCATACTCATTTTAACATTTTTTAAATTTAGAACCAAAAAGTTCTGTTTGAGAGGCTGCTATAACAGTAGCAAGAAAACAGGAAGCAATGAAGCAATAACTAGACACACGGTCATAAGCTGAAATAATATGAGAGGCTGAGACTCATCTGTGTGGTAGCTCAGATGAAGAAAGACTCATTTGGCAGCCTGCATGTGCGGAAACTCTTGTGCATGCTCAGTAAAGTTTTACAGAGCTGTAATACCTGTGTCTGTGCTTTTGGATGATGTTACCCATGTGCTATGGCTAGTTATGATCACAAGACAAATGCCTATTAGAAATACCTACCATCAAAACAGCAAGAGTCGACCTAACCCATAGACGAGCCTTCTCAGTAGCCAGACCTATTTTGTGGAATGCATTACCTGAACACATTAGACTCATCCCTACCACAAAAGAATTTTAAAAAGCTCTTAAAACATTTATGTTCAACCGCTTTTAACAACACTAAACCTTTGTAACCCCCTAAGAACATAAGAACATGCCATACTGGGTCAGTCCAAGGGTCCATCAAGCCCAGCATCCTGTTTCCAACAGTGGCCAATCCAGGCCATAAGAACCTGGCAAGTACCCAAAAACTAAGTCCATTCCATGTTACCGTTGCTAGCAGTGGCTATTTTCTAAGTCAACTCAATTAATAGCAGGTAATGGACTTCTCCTCCAAGAACGTATCCAATCCTTTTTTAAACACAGCTATACTAACTGCACCAACCACATCCTCTGGCAACAAATTCCAGAGTTTAATTGTGCGTTGAGTGAAAAAGCACCTTCTCCAATTAGTTTTAAATGTGCCACATGCTAACTTCATGGAGTGCCCCCTAGTCTTTCTATTATCCGAAAGAGTAAATTACCGATTCACATCTACCTGGTCTAGACCTCTCATGATTTTAAACACCTCTATCATATTCCCCCTCAGCCATCTCTTCTCCAAGCTGAAAAGTCCTAACCTCTGTAGCTTCCTTACCCTTCCCCCTATTTTACCTTCTTTACTTTTATTATTCTATTTTTAAAATTTGAACTTTGTATCTTTTATTTGATACTTTTGTAAACTGCTTAGTTCATACTTTGTTTGTATAAGCAGTATATAAAAATTCTTAAATAAAATAAAATAAAATTCATACCTGCTGGTCTACTTAGAATCCTTATTACATGTTATGCTACTAGAATGAAAAATATATTTAGATAACTTGTTTTGTACTCAAGGTAAAGATACTTACTTTGGTGAATATCAGACACATTTTCAATGTGAAGAAAAATCAGACTTTGAAAAAATAGGCAAAGGAAGTAGTCATGATTTGCACTAGAAGCATATTTAGAATTTATCATTGGCTCTTCTAAATCCTTGAATTCTGTCTAATATATCTGCAAGGATGGGAATTGCATAACACCAAGGACCCCAACCAAGCTAGGATATACTATCATACTATATGTCTAGGGACCTTCGTTTTCAGTTTTGATTTTATTTTTCCTGGGAATTTCAATTTATAACAAAAAGCAATCAGTGTAAAACTGATTTTTGTTATAACATGCAGCAGAAACTCCAAAGGGAAAAGATATTTTTCCACTAATAGTTTTGGTTACAACATTGAAATTTCCAGGAAAAATAAAATAAAAACTGAAAATGAAGGGGTACGCAGTTTTTTGAAACATTATCTATGCTGTTTCACAATGAAGCAGATAAAAAATGAAATATTTTTTACATATGCTATTGACAAACACACTAAAAACAAAACAGGACATAAAAAGTAAACAAAACCACAACAAAAAGTTTTGCATGCATACCCCTTACTGGACAATGTTGCTGATTTGTACATATTTGGGAATGCATTTTAAATATTTTCAAAGTTATCTGAAATTACTGAACAATTAATAAGGTTAGCCAGTATATATTCTAAACAAACTCTTATGTTCTTTCTTTTAACACAATGATGTAATTAAACTTCCTTTAATATTACAAACTATAGTAATTCCAATTTTCAATTGGTAAATAAATAAAAAAAATAGCAGTAGACAATATTAATTTTATTTGATTATTTTAGACTATAACTAAATGGGTCACCTTATTTCTGTAATTTAATATACTGGTGACTCAGTTCAATGAAAATTGCAAAGAACATTGGGTGCCATATAATACCATGAAACAATAATCAGTCAATAAGATTATACAATTTAGGATTTCAAAGACTTTAAAACACTGTGGTGCAAAATTTATTTTGAGACTGATGTAGGTAAATTATTCAGAAAGATGCTTAATATTAGTTTTAAGGGTTTTTAAATATATCTAGCAGAAAAGCATATTAATACCAATACTTAACATTCAGTCAGCTGTTTCTCCAGATTAAGGTTAAGAGAGAGCAAGTCATTTAGTATAGCAAATCCACTTGAATTCAACAAGAAAATCATTCTGTGCTTCCTTTTTATGACAAGCTACTGATGCCCCCACTTGGCAGACACATGCCACTGCTAGTTTTCACTGTCAATGTCAGACACTCTGATTTATCTTTTTACTGCTTGTGGGAAGGCAACTTTGTTGTAACTAAGAAATACCAGGAAGGCAATTTTTCATTTAATGACAGTCAGACTAATGAGTTATTATAGAAACAAAACCACGAACCTGGCAGAATGCTAAGTCATATATCATTCAGCATCACACCAGTTACATTTTACAAATTGAAGAATACAGAATTTATTTATTTATTTATTTATTTTATTATTTTCTATACCGGCTTTCACGACCAGAGGTTGCATCAAGTCGGTTTACATTTAACAAGTCGTGCATTGAACATAGAACTAGCGGTATTGAACTGGTGCAGAAAATAATAGTTACAATGAACAAGGAAGTTGACAACTGGGATAGGAGGAAAAGAGAGAAAGGGACAGGAATATTTACATAGTAAAACGCATTTACAGTGAATATTTACATAGTATGCTATAATGGATCTGTGTCTAGAGGACGTCGAGGGCTAAAAGAATCGAGGGCTAAAAGAGTCGAGGGCTAAAAGAATTCTAAATTTTAGTTCATTTCTGCTTCGCTAAGATTCAGTAACGCATACATGTTTTACACCTCATCTCAAACTCTCAGCATATTTTGATTTAAGCAACCGACAGCCCACATTTTAATGCTGGAATAACTGAGGGAAGCATGATTTCTTGCAATAATCAGACAACTACACACAAAGCTGTAAATGGCATCACAGGCCTACCATTGTGACACAAAACATCACTGAGTATAGCTACATCAGTTTATATTTACTATAATATTATACATGGTTTAAAAAACTTAATGCTTCCTCTCCCCACACAAAAAAAACCCCCCTCTCTCCTCTCTGTTTTCCTGTTCTGTCCTTGTTACTTTATTCCATGGTACAGAAGCAAAGACACAACTGAAATAGATTTAGTCAATTCTTGTCAGCCATACCACTATACGTCAGCCACTGATGTGTGACACAGGCTAAGGCTCTAATGCTTTAAAACATATGTAATCAATTTAAATTATCATGAAAAGTATATATAAAGAATATAAAAAAATTAGAATATGAACACTCAAAATTCCATCTTTTCCATTCTGTCAATCTTAACAGTGTCCCTTTTCACATTACAGAAAATAAAGCATTAAATTATCCTAGATGTTAATTTGTTAGTGTCTCAAATATGGATAGCATGTATTAAATGACTGAATAATTTTGAATTTATTTATTTTTTTGTTACAGACGTCAGCATTCAGCATTTGCTTTATAAATCAATATAAATTCTTCAAAAGTTACAAATACAAATATAATATACTAATAAAGAAAACCCTTTCACATTTAGGGGTAGATCTTTAAAAACTACACGATCGCGTACTTTTGTTCACGCACCAGGCGCGAACAAAAGTACGCTGGATTTTATAAGATACGCACGTAGCCGCGCGTATCTTATAAAATCCGGGGTTGGCGCGCGCAAGGGGGTGCACATTTGTGCAACCTGCGCGCGCCGAGCCCAGCGCGGCCTGCCTGTTCCCTCCGAGGCCGTTCCGATTTCGGAGCGGCCTCGGAGGGAACTTTTCTTCGCCCTCCCTCCACCTTCCCCTCCCTTCCCCTACCTAACCCACCCCCCGGCCCTATCTAAACCCACCCCCTGGCCCTATCTAAACCCCCCCCCCTAACTTTGCGCGCGTCGGCCGGCAGCCCCGCTCCATCCTCCGGTCCCGGGGGCTGGTCCGGAGGCCTCGACCACACCCCCGGGCCGGCGCCACGCCCCCGGGCCCGCTCCCGAAACGCCACGTCGTTTCAGGAACGCCCCCGGACACGCCCCCTCCCTCCCCTTTTCGAAAGCCCCGGGACTTACGCGCGTCTGAGAGAGAGACTTGCTATAATGCCTCCTCCCTAGACAGGTATTTGTATCCCTATGGTAACTTTGCCGACAAAGGTAGGGGGGGTTTAGATAGGGCTTGGGGGGGGGGTTAGGGAGGGGAAAGTGGGGGGAGGGCGAAGGAAAGTTCCCTCCGAGGCTGCTTCGAAATCGGAGCGGCCTCGGAGGGAACAGGCAGCGCGCGCTGGGCTCGGCACGCGCAGGTTGCACAAATGTGCGCGCCGACCCCGGATTTTATAAGATACGCGCGGCTACGCGTGTATCTTATAAAATCCAGTGTACTTTTGTCCGCACCTGGTGCGTGAACAAAAGTACACGATCGCATATTTTTTAAAGATCTACCCCTATGTGAGAAAAATAAATAAATAAATAATCAACTAAGAAAAAATTATTTTACACCCCCCCCCCTTTTCTTCCTTTATTGCTTTTCGCACATTTTAAAAATGACTTAGTGTTCTACTAGTTGACCAAAGGGCACTCAAATGTGCATGCAACCATCTCAGTCCCTTAAGAACTCAGCCAGATCACCAGAGAACACACCCCACTGGCACAAAGTGTGGAATACCTGAGATGGTTTCCAAGCCTGCACCTTTCTAAGCATCATGGCGCTGCCCTGAAAGTTTACACTTAAGTACAATTTAAGGCAATAGTACTACCCCTAAGCATGTTTTAGCAGGAAAGTCAGCATTCAGAATAAACAATCATTATGATTCTGGGTTTGGTTCAGTATTTAAATATGCTACCAAAATGGCATATAAACTAATGCATATTTTTATACAGGTTCTCCCATCCTCTTTACTGATTTTAATCTTAGATCTAATGTCTAAACATTTTAAAGGAGGATGAAGCTTATATTTAAAGATGCCCCAATTTTGTGTAGAGTGATTTTCTGGGTTTAACTGATATCAAATTAAACTTTTTAAAAATTAGTGTGAAAGACCAGCTGCAGTAGAAAACAACCTTTCACAACATGGATGTTAATGAATCTAACATCTTCAGTATGAACACCTTCTTGCATGCAGGTATGCTACAAAATTGGTAGCAATATTGGTATTAGTAGAGAAGAAAGTGAGAACTTAATGGCAAAAACAAAATAAAATATAAAATATTAAACTTTACAAAGCTTAATTTTTTTTTATTGTTAATTGTGTTATTACAGGACTGAGTGCACAGCCTTCTCTCTGCTGCAATACCAAGATTACTGCAACGTTTCTGCAAAAACAAACATCTCTTGTTCTCCTGGTTATGCGCTGCATCAACAAAACAATATATTTTGTTTTGAGAGGAGTGATAAGTAAAGGAACCATTATTTAGTGTTGCCAGCCTACGCACAATACATAACCTATCATCTTCCATCTCAAAGATGGTTACCTGTTTCTTTTCATATTCAGTATAAAATTTACACAATGATTCCTAATTTACTCCATAACAAATCCTCCATTTGGTTAAGTACAATTCTCCGTATTTATAAACCTGGAATCGATCTCTGCTCCGCAAATAAAAACCTCTTGGATAAAATAGCCAGACTTGATCTCACCAGAAAGTGTGCTTTTTCAATTGCTGGTCCTGCACGCTGGAATGCACTACCTGATTCACTCCGCTTAACACCCAAAACTAAAAAGTTTAAGAAAAATTTAAAAACTTACCTCCTTAAAAAAGCTTTTGACAAAACAGGCTAGTACATTTTATTTTTATGCTATCAATAGAACTGAACCATTCCTTACACCTAACTAGGCAGAAGTATCATTGTTGAACTCTATTATTTTTTCTTTTTTTGCATGTTATCAATATTTAAATTGATTTTATGCTGTTATACTGTGTATATGATTCTGTAAACCGCTCCAATCAATATTTCTTGAAGGGTGCAGTATATAAAACTTTTAAATAGATACAGGCCTCATTTTCCTGCTTAATGCTTCTCCACCTCTTCTTCATCTTTCTCCTTATTGTGTCCCATTTCACTCAGACAGCTATCTTGTCCAGATACCAATATTTGCCCATTTTTTCTTCAGATTCCTTCATATAAAAAATTCAAGGATTACTAAGACATTTTGTGAGCAAACAAATCTCCTAGTGGTATATAACTTACCAGTATTTCCAACATCAATTTTTTTTTTAATCAACTACTAGGTGTTTCCCAAAGAACTGGATTTATCTCGGCTTCCCCTCAATATTCCTAGCACCAGCATGTACAGGGAGCTGAACAGAGGTTTCCTGCATGGCTGTGCAGGGTGTATACCATTGTGCAATTAGCAGTGATTATGTAACTTGAGTAATAAAGTGATTTTCTGCTTTTTAAAAGCAGTAAAGACATTATTTCAGAAGCAGAGAGTTACTTTTACTATTACAAAGTACCTATTTTTTCTCTATGAAAGTTGCCTTCCTCCTTCTTCTCTATAAGCTATCTGTTGTATTTGGAACTGGGCTGAACAACTTGTATTTCAGATCAATCCTGCCTTAAAGTAGGGAAGGTTACACACATGATTTGAGCTTAAGAGAGCTCTTGTGGCTTAGCATTTTGTTTCTACAATGTCAAAAGAAGCATGTTTTTAAACTACTTAGGACTGGATTTTCTAAGACTTTTCCCCCATTCTGTATCTATGGGGGGAAAAAGCTTGATAAATCAGGCCCTTAGTTTACCTTTCAGCTGAAACAATACTACTTATCTGATGCTGTTAATTGGATTCTAACTTAATATTAAACATTCATATACAATACAAACCGCATATTTGATACAAAAATATTACTATAGTCATAATTATCATCTGCACAAACTGGTTTTAAAGGTTTGCTAAAATGTTTTCAGGCACTGGGCATTTCTGTTGTTCCTTGTATAAGTCCAATGTAGAAAAAAATCTTTAAAATATTTTTTAAATAAAAATAAATATATTACAAATCTGCTTCCTTTTAACTTTTTTTGGATGACAGACAATTAAAACACCAGCACTACGCTACAAATTAAATTTGGGGATGTTGGGACTAACACTGGACACGTAGAAACTTGTGAGTGAAAAGTCAGAACAAGGATCTTTGAAAAAAATATTTCTCAACAAAATTAACAGGCCAGATTCTGTGTAAATTCATTGAAAAGATGCCAGTTACTGTAAGGTATTTCCCATTAAAGTTTTATATGACATGTTGATTTGAAAAATTCATATATAAGCATGTCCATATACAAAACCAATCAGATTGCCGTACAGTGCTAACACATGAGTAATTAAAAAGTCACATAGCAGTTGGAAACTGTCAAAATATTTTATAGCTCAATTAAAATTGCTATTCATGTCTAAGCATGCACTGAGTAGGCGCCAGTTGCATCTTCAAGATGGGAGGGGAAAAGGCAACCTAGCATTGACTAGTTCATAATATCTCAATATATATGTGTAAAACAGGATGTAACGTATAAACAACAAACAAGAGTGTACGCTAGCTCAAAAAATGCATACATTAGGTTCATCTTAGTCTACCACAAAATGATCCACCTTATTTATTTCTTACTGTTCAACATGGCAAAAAACAAAACAAAACCTAAATTAATGTTTCCAACTATTTTTCACAGTAGTTTTGTCAGCTGAATCATCAGTTTTATAAACTGTTTTTCAAATATGAATTCTGGCTCCCATGAAAAATTTTCTATTTTTAATACTGGGCAGGAAAAACAGAAAACACAATTTTCTTCCAGCCTTTTTGGGCTCCAGAGTGCAAATTTCTTCAGATATTCTGGTTTTGCAGAATAGTAACTTTCATAAAAGTTGATATTCAGTAGACATGTGAGGAGGTAACAATCTCAAAATATTCTTAAAGAAAAACAAAGAATGATTTTTTTTAAATCTATATATATCATGGTTTGCATAAATGCAAAGGTTTGTGGGTTGATGACATTTCTACACTTCTAAAGGTCTCGTTAAAGCTTCTGCATTAAAAGGTGAATTTTAAAAGTGCTGTTCACGCGTATATGTGCATGCACGAGTAAAAAGAAAAGGGGCAGAATTAGGGCAGTGTCAGGGGCCAACATTTACATCCATAAGTCCAAATTTTAAATCCGATGACCACAGCGTGAGGCTGGCTATTAGCCATGTATGTTTATCTCTGCTCTTGATCAGGTGAAAGTCTGCATAAATCTCTGTATAGATCTAAAATGACTGGGTGAGGGGTGTGGGTCAACTGGAGGGCAATGCAGGCTGAATAACCAAAGGGGTCAGGATGCCCACAAGATAGACTGGGCAAACTGGTGAATTGGTAAAACTGGGGAATGCCCTTCATGCAAGCATGTTTAAAAATCCGCTTGCTTGAGCGCATTAAAGATGACAAAGTCCTAAGGAAGATATGTGAAATACGTTTGCTCAAGTAACTGTTTAAAATTAGGAGCACACTTTCACACGGTAGGTGTATTTTAAATCATACGAGTGCAACTATGCCCATGGTTAAATTCCAGCATATAGGCCTTTTCCTACTCTCTGGCATGTAATATATTATCAGCTTCATTACAATATGAGATGTATTATCTCTTTTCAACATGCACAGTCACTCTAACATCAGCATCATCTAGGACTGGCAGAGGATTCACAGATGAGTTACAACTCATATTTTAACTTTCAGTTATATTTGCCTTTAAAGCAGTACTCCAAGAGAACTGACCCAAACGTCACCTACATAGACATAGCCACAGAAATCCATATGGTACTTTTTCTAAAGATCAGAACTATTTCTGCTCATCTGTAAATTAGGGATAAATTCTATATCAAGGACAATTGCCTAATGGGCCCCAGACAATTTCACACAGTATGGATCCCACAATGGACTGGGGAGAAAACTTCAAGATTTTGGCCTTTCTCATAAAGTATGTCAGAAAAATACCTTCAGAATTAAAATGTGTTTTTACATTTTATGAGAATATATTGTTAAAGTGGTATATATTGTATATAAAAGTATTTAGTCTATGCCAAGTTAGTTTGCTACTTTAAGATTTACCTGCTACTATGAAAATACTCAGAGACGCTATTCTTTTTAAAGAAATATACTCTAAATAGCAGAAAATAAATGGAAACAAATTTTAAAAATCTAAGAAAAACCATAGAAAATGTGGACAAAAGTAATGAATGAGTTAAAATATGCAAGTTTACATAAGAATAGCATGTGACCACAAACGAGATACTTTACTAGTGCCTGAAAAGCAAAAGTCTTTGAAATTAAATGCCAGTTTGGTAAAGTTCTTGAACTGAAAAATATTAAACTTGATTCTTAAAAGTTACTAATTTAAATCAGTCAGTTGATATGCCTAGACTATAGTGACAACTGAAAAATCTGATTATTAAAACGGCATTTAATTGTATTGGTGTCTTACAGAAGATTGCTTTAATTGGGGTTCAGTTCAAACAGTTGTCTCTCAGAACAGGATAAAGATCAGATACATTTATATTACAAAATGATTTTGCTCTGTCACTGAAAACTACTATAAGCTTTGGTAAACAAAGTACTAAAATACTACTTGTTCCTCTTAAAAGTTTACTAGCTCCCTAAGAAAAAGTGAAAAAAGATACAGACTCAAAAAGTGTAAATCCTAAAATTTTCTAGAAAAATGCTCAGCCAATGCATCATTTTTATGTCATGCTAAATTAACACTTTATTCAAAGGTGGTTTATTTGCTGGGTTATAAGTATTTAAGGCTTTAAAGTACAAACTTTCTTTGCAGGGTTGCATTTGTTTATCCTACTCCCACACCTCAACTGCAAATATGTAAACTCTAATTAGAGGGTTGGGAATGATTGTGCACAATAGGAGTCAATTTAGTGGCTTCAGACAAATAAGTGCAAATTAATTCTGACTATGATTTAAAGAAATCGGTCAATTACAGGTCACTGGCAAACACAATAGGCAAAAATACACCAAGTAAATTTAAGGGACTTGAAAGCAAATGTTGCTTACCTGTAACAGGTGTTCTCACAGGACAGCAGGATGTTAGTCCTCACATATGGGTGACATCACAAGATGGAGCCCAATCACAGAACACTTTTGTCAAAGTTTCTAGAACTTTGACTGGCACCTACTGGGCATGCCCAGGATGGCACTAACCCTGCAACCAGCAGGGGTTCCCCTTCAGTCTTGTTTAAAAGCTATAGTAAGTGCTTGTCCTGTGAGAACAGAGTGTGTAAGGTAAGATGTAGGGACGACAGAGCAGCTTGCTGAGTGGAAGCCCTGATCAACCAATCGTCGAGATAGGGGTAGACGTGAACACCTTGGGTCCTGAGGTATGCTGCCACTACTACAAGGCATTTGGTAAAGACTCGTGTTGCAGACGCCAGGCCGAATGGGAGCACTCGGTACTGATAGAGCTTTGGGCCTACCAGGAATCTCAGAAATCTGCGATGAGAGAGTGATAGCTATGTGGGTTAAGTGTCCTGGAGGTCTAGAGAGCAAAGCCAGTCTCCTCTTTGCAGAAGAGGAAGGAGGGAGCCCAAGGTTACCATCTTGAACTTTTCTCGCTGGAGGTACTTGTTGAGGGCACGCAGGTCTAGAATTGGACGAACGCCGCCTGACTTTTGGGGGATTAGAAAGTACCGGGAATAGAATCCGAGGCCGTGCTGGGAGTAGGGCACTGGTTCGATTGCTCTGGATTGAAGAAGGAGGGAAACTTCCTGGTCCAGGAGTAGTGAATGGTCTGATGTTTCCCACTTCAGCTGAGGTGGGGAATCCGGTGGGATGGAGACAAAGTTAAGGTGATAACCTTGAGAGATTATGGCAAGGACCCACTGGTCCGAGGTGATTGTGTGCCATATGTTGTTGAAATGACACAATCGACCTCCCACTGGTACATGTGGCAGTGGAAGCTGGCTGCTGCTCTCTATGCAGGAGTCAAAAACCGGAAGCAGGGCCCGGTTGAGGAGCTGCTTGTGGTTTTTGCTTACGAGGTTGTCGGGACTGGGCCTTTTGGAATGGCTTCGTGGAGCAACCTCTAGACGGTGATGGATAGGACTTCTTTGACTGTAGAAGGACTTTTTGGAGTCCTTCCTGAATGGTTGTTTGGCTGGATATTCAGAAGGCATCAGAGAGAGTTGGCGAAGAGTCTCATGATGATCCTTGAGCTGCGCCACTGTTTGCTGGATCTGTTCGCCAAACAGATTGTCCCTAATGCAAGGCAGATCGGACAATCTGTCCTGGACTTCAGGACGTATGTCCGAAGACTTAAGCCAGGCCCATCTTCTTGCAGAAGTAGCGGCTGCTGAAACCCTGGAAGTGGTGTCAAAGATGTCATAAGAAGACCTTATTTCATGTTTCCCCACTTCAAAACCTTTGTGAACCAGGGTTTGTAGCTGTTCCTGGAATTGCTGAGGCAGGGACTCTGCAAAGTCCTGTATTTGCTTGAATAGGACCCTATTGTACTGGGTCATATAAAGTTGGTAAGAGGCAGTCCGAGAGATAAGCACTGATCCCTGGAAGACACGCCGACCAATGGCATCCACAAATTTCTGCTCCTTGCCTGGAGGGAAGGAAGAATGGGGCTTTGAACGTCGTGCTTTCTTTTGGGCAGATTCAACAACTTCGGACTGGTGATCCAATTGAGGTTTTTGGAACCCTGGAGCTGACTGGACCAAGTATGTGGTATCTGCTTTCTGGTTGACTGGTGCTACCGAACCAGGGTGTTCCCAATTCTTTTTGAGAAGATCCAAAAGAACTTGATGGATAGGGATGGAGGTGATTTCTTTGGGAGCATCCAGAAATTTTAACAGCTCCATCATCTGATGTCTATCGTCTTGCTCAGTCTGTAGTTGGAAGGGAACAAACTCAGACATTTCCTTCACAAAATTGATGAAGGACAAGTCCTCTGGAGGAGAATGCTTCCTGCTTTCAGTAGGAGAGGTTGGTGATGGTAAATCATCGGTGTCTGGGGACGAATCGTCAGTCCAGGTGTCATAAGGATCAGCACCGGTCCTTCTAGGAACCTGAGAGGGACAGGACGAAGGTATTCCCGAAGGTCCCAGTCTAGGCTCCGAAGGCATCGAGGGAGTTACCACAGGCACCGATGAGGGCATCGAGGGCATCGATGGACGGATTGGCGGCACCGATGACAGCAATGGTATCGATGACGTCGATGGTTGAGGCATCGGTAAGACTCCCGATGGAGGAAGACAGAACGGTGTTTCTCCTCCCGATGACAAAGGAAGTGGAGAGGGCGCCGGAACCATTGGCGATCCCGGATCCATTGGCAGAAAAGCGGCTATAAGCATTTCAATTCTCGAGAGCGCAGTGCCAGTGCTGCCGGAATGGGATCGGTGGTCGGTTCCGCAATCGGCACCGGGTTCGTCATCGGAGGAACCTGGAATCTTTGCCTCGCCTTGTTGATGGCCTCCTGGACCATCCGGTCCAGCTCTTCACAGAGACCTGGAGCAATCAGCCCCGGTTCCGGAAGGGGAGAAGGAGGCAGAGGCGTAACCGGAGGGACCACCGTTAAAGGCGGAGTCGCAGCTCCCATTACCTGTCCGGGTGAGGGTTGCCTCGGTGACCCAGTCTCAGAAAGGGTTGATGCCTTTTCTGGACGGGGTTTCTTCGATGGTGGCTCGGACGATGGCGAGGTCAATGAATTGCCTTTGTCAATGGTCCGAGGCTTTCGGTGCCAATGTAGATGTTTCTCTCTACGATCCCCTCAGCCCTGAGGGGGAATAGAGGTAGTCGATGTCCGGGAAGTCGTCGACGCTGGACGGTCACCGGCCGGTGCCCAACACGGGCGCGACGTGGATGGTGCTGGTTCGGATGACGGCGAAGCTATGGACGGCGTCGGAGTTTGAGACCGAAAAAGAAGTTCCACCTTCTCCATTCTGGCTTTGCGACCTTTTGGTGTCATTAAGGCACATTTGGTGCAAGTCAGGACATCATGCTCACACCCTAGGCACATTATACAGACTTTATGGGGGTCTGTGATGGACATGGTGCGAGCGCAGTCAGGGCACCGAAGGAACCCAGACACCATGGCCTTTGAAAAAAATTGAGCCGATGTGCGGTCAACGGCCAGTAGGCCGCGAGGGCCAAACTCGATGGGAATCAACTGGAATCGGGTAAAAACTTACCGGAGTGCTGCGGAAGTAAAAATTCAAGAGAGGGACCCCTATGGGGTATTAAAGTTTGAAGTAATTCTGTGAGGAAAATTCCTGTCAGGAATCTCTAAAAGCTCCTTAACCCGCATGGCTACTGCTGCGCAGAAAAAAGAAGACTGAAGGGGGACCCCTGCTGGTTGCAGGGTTAGTGCCATCCTGGGCATGCCCAGTAGGTGCCAGTCAAAGTTCTAGAAACTTTGACAAAAGTGTTCCGTGATTGGGCTCCATCCTGTGATGTCACCCATATGTGAGGACTACCATCCTGCTTGTCCTGTGAGAACGTTTAAAACTGAAAACAAAAAGATGCTGACAGCAGTTCAATGAGATGGAGTTAACCAGTCTTTTGCATTGAGCATCATATGCATGTGTACCTGCCTTTTGGTGGGAAGTTGTATGTGTGCACACGAGCAAAGATCTCCTATCTCTAACAGAATGAGTCTAATTTTTGGAGGCTAGAGTGACACAACTAGAGTTGCTGAGGCAAATGGAAGAATACAGAGGAGACCTTCAGGGACACAGTACAATTGGTCTCACCTCCACTCTAGCAAACCCCTGTGCTGCATTGGAGAAGCAAAGTGTCTCATAGGAGTGGAAACTAGACTTGTATCAGCCAATAAGGGGCTATGAAGATCATAGTCCCCTTGTCCTCGTGAAGCTTCAAGAAAGTCTTCACCGCTAAAGAAATCGGAGGATATACATACAGAAGACCCGTGCCCCAATGACGGGCAACAGCATCCAAGGCTGGTTTGCAATTTGACCTGTACAGTGAACAGAACCAAGGCACCTTCTTGTTGCAAGAAGACATGAACAGATCTACATTCTGGTTCCCCCAGAAATGGAATATCCAATTCGCTACCCCCTGGTCCAAGGATCACTTATGGGGTTGGAAAGCTCGACTCAGCCTGTCTGCTACAATTTCTCCATCCCACCAGGTACATGGCCCTGAGCACCATCCCTGCTTATTGACATACCACATGGCTACCTGGTTGTTGTTTTGGATCAGGATAACTTTGTTGGACATCTGATCTCTGAAAGCCCACAGTGCATACCTGATCATCTGATGTTGATTTGACAAGAGCTTTCCTGAGCAGTTCATAGACCCTGAGTGCTGAGCCCATCTACATGAGCTCCCCCAACCCCAGGGCAGACACATCTGTGGTTAGGGCAATTTTAGTACGGGGACTTCGAAAAGAGATCTCCCATTTCAGATGTGAAAGTACCCACCACCAGGACAATGAGTCCTAGAGAGACAGGGTGACTTGGATACAATCTTAGAGGCTCTGAGTGGCCTGGCACCACTGCGAACTCAGGGTCCATTGGGCTCTGCACATATGTAAACATGCCAAGGTAGTGACGTGGATGGTGTGGCCATATGGCCCAACAGCCTCAACATGTACCAGGATGACGCCTGCTGGCTCTGCTGAACATCTGCCAAGATGGTCGTCAAGGTGACGACCCTCTGACGAGGCAGGAAGGACTTGGCCTGAGACATGTCTAGCAGGGCCCCTATGAAGTCCAACTGAGTTGACGGGCTGAAATGGAAATGAACCCTAGTGACTCCAACACCCGGATGATCAAGCGCATGGACCTGGCGGCCCCTGCCTGAGAAGTGCTCTTGACCAGCCAATCATCCAGATAAGGGAAGACATGCACTCCCAACCTGCGGATATGCGCTGCCATCACAGCCAGGCATTTTGTGAAGACATGTGAGGCTGATGCTAGCCCGAATGGCAACACCCGGTACTGGAAGTGCTGTTTTCCCACTGCAAATCGGAGATACTTCCTGTGACCAAGGAAGATCTCGATGTGAGTGTATGCATCCTTTAGATCGAGGGAGCATAGCCAGCCAGTCCCCCTTTTTGTAAAAGGGGATCAAGGTGCCCAGGGAAACCATCTTGAACTTTTCTTTTTTTTCAGAAACTTGTTCAAAGCCATTGGGTCTAAGATGGGAAGGAAGAATCCTGTTCTCTTAGGAATCAGGAAGTACCTGGAGTAGAATTTCCACCCTCTTTGCCCTGATGGTATGGGCTCAACCACCCTGACTGTTAAGGAGAAAAGCTCTGCTAGCAGAACCTCTTGATATGCTACTGGCCCACAAAATGGGCACTGAGGGCAATTTGGTGGGACACCAAATAGGTTCAATTGATACCCTTGATGGATGATGGAAAGAACCCACTGGTCTGAGGTTATGCTGGGCCACTGGTTCACAAAGAACTGCAGCCTGCCCCAACCAGAGGGTCCAACGTCCTGGGTACGGGAGACTGGCCTATGCTCCCTGCGACCCAGTCAAAACCCTGTCTCTGGAGCTGACTGAGGTACTGCCTGGGACGGCCTTAGGAGCCCTGATGGTGTTGACGGGAGCAAGGGGGCAGAGGATAGTACTTTCTTTGGCGAAAGAAAGACTTCCTTGGTTTCTGTATTGCCAGCCTCCTAGAAGAGAAGGATGGGTGCAGAGTGCTGGCAGAGAGTTAGAGGATTTCATGGTGCTCTTGAAGTTGGGCCACGGCATCTCACCCTATCTCTGAAGAGATTCTACCCAGTACACGGCACATCGACGAGTCATTCCTGTAGAAAAAAAGTGAAAGGAGCAGCTACAAAGCTAAAAAGTGTGCAAGAGGCGTGGACATTGTTAAAAAATACCATCCTAGAAGCACAGCCCTGATGTATTCCACACATTAAGAAAGGTGGAAGGAAGGCAAAATGATTACCGGCATGGTTAAAAGGTGAGGTGAAAGAAGCTATTTTAGCCAAAAGATCTTCATTCAAAAATGGAAGGATCCAACAGAAGAAAATAGGATAATGCATAAGTGCTGTCAAGTTAAATGTAAGACACTGATAAGACAGGCTAAAAGTGAATTTGAAAAGAAGTTGGCCGTAGAGGCAAAAACTCACAGTAAAAACTTTTTAAAATATATTGGAGGAGAAAGCCTGTGAGGGAGTCAGTTGGACCGATAGATGATCAAAGGGTTAAAGGGGCACTTAGAGAAGATAAGGCCATCGTGGAAAGATTAAACAATTTCTTTGCTTCTGTGTTTACTGAGAAGATACCCGTTCCTGAGAAGGTTTTCAAGTATAATGATTCAGATGGATTGAACCAAATTACGGTGAACCTAGAAGATGTGATAGGCCTGATTGACAAACAGAAGAGTAATAAATCACCTGGACTGGATGGTATACACCCCAGAGTTCTGAAGGAACTAAAAAATGAAATTTCAAATCTATTAGTAAAAATTTGTAATCTATAATTAAAATCATCCATTGTACCTGAAGACTGGAGGGTGGCTAATGTAACCCCAATATTTAAAAAGGGCTCCAGGGGTGATCCGGGAAACTACAGACCAGTTAGCCTGACTTCAGTGCCAGGAAAAACAGTGGAAAGTGTTCTAAAGATCAAAATCACAGAACATATAGAAAGACATGGTTTAACGGAACAAATTCAGCATGGCTTTACCCAAGGCAAGTTTTGCCTCACAAATCTGCTTCACTTTTTTAAAGGAGTTAATAAACATGTAGATAAAGGTGAACCACTAGACGTAGTATATTTGGATTTTCAGAAGGCGTTTGACAAAGTTCCTCATGAGAGGCTTCTAGGAAAAGTAAAACGTCATGGGAAAGGTGGCAATGTCTAGGACTAGGGGGCTTTCCAGGAAGTTAGCAAGTAGTAGGGATGTGCAGAGCAAAATTTTATGTTCATATTTCTTATGTCCGAAAGTGGGTCCCACTTGCGGCCAATATGGACATAAAAAAAATCTAATGAGTTGGGTATATGTACATATGTCGCCCATTAAAGTCAATGGGGGAAGGATTTCCAGCCTATTTTTGGCTGCAGAATTGTGGTTTTCTTATCAATTGGCCCAGGAGAGAGTTCCCTTTCCTTTGTGCAGGGAAGTACTCCCTGGAAAGGGTCCACCCCTAGAGTTGTGTGTACCCGGTGTTTACATTGGCGTCCAGTGAATATCGTTGGCGTCTAGTGAATTCCGTTGGCGTCTAGTGAATTCAGACGGTACTTACGCACTTCAGCAGATGACAAAGGAATTGGAGGATCTCTCAGAAATAAGAATACGTGTGGGAATACAAGGTCTGGATGAACAGGCAGGCACAGCAATGGAGTTAAAACAGCAGTAGGAACACAAGGCCTGGATGAACAGGCACTTCATTCGAGGACAGAGGTCAATCCCAGCTAGGGACACAAGGCCTGCATGAACAGGCACAGGAACTAGGTTAAAACACTGGTAGCTCGCCAGCATCTTTCTGATGCATGCTAGAATATTGGCAGCGGTATGGGCATGGTCCGTCAGGTGGGTGTGCAGTAAAGCCCACCTCCACCCTCATGCTTGTTCAGGGAAGGACTCCCTGGAACGGGTCCACCCCTAGAGTTGTGTGTACCCGGTGTTTACATTGGCGTCCAGTGAATATCGTTGGCGTCTAGTGAATTCCATTGGCGTCTAGTGAATTCAGACTGTACTTACGCACTTCAGCTGATGACAAACGAATTGGAGCCTAGGATCTCTCACAAATAAGAATACGTGTGGGAACACAAGGCCTGGATGAACAGGTACATCATTCGAGGACAGAGGTCAATTCCAGCTAGGGACACAAGGCCTGCATGAACAGGCACAGCAACCAGGTTAAAACACTTGTGGGAACACAAGGCCTGGATGAACAGGCACAGCCACTGAGTTAAAACACCTGTGGGAACACAAGGCCTGGATGAACAGGCACCGCCACTGAGTTAAAACACCTGTGGGAACACAAGGCCCGGAAGAATGGGTACAGCAACTGAGTTAAAACACCTGTGGGAACACAAGGCCGGGATGAAGAGGCGCAGCAGTCGAGCACAGAGGTCGATCCCAGCTAGGGACACAAGGCCTGGATGAAGAGGCACATCATTCGAGGACAGAGTTCAATCACAGCTAGGGACACAAGCCGCGGAGGAAAAGACACTAACCAGGATCCTCCAAGCCCTCATTTTCTCCAAATTAGACTACTGCAACTCTACATTTCTTGGACTCCCTTCCTCATACACAAAACCACTCCAAATGGTTCAAAACGCAGCAGCCCATCTACTAACAAACACTAGGAAAAGAGACCACATTTCCCCAGTCCTAAAAGACCTCCACTGGTTACCAATTCAGTTCAGAGTCATTTACAAATCCATCACCTTGATATACAAAATCTTTCACCAACACACCATAATCGACCTACAAATTCCTCTCCGTTTATACAAATGCACAAGACCGACCAGGGAAGCCTACAGAGGATGCCTCCTTGTTCCACCCTCCAAAACCACTTATCACAGCACCTTTAGAGATTGAGCCCTTTCCACAGCAGGTCCACCGTTATGGAACTCCATCCCCCAGATCTCAGAAATGAACCTTGCCTCCTAACCTTTCGGAAAAGACTCAAGACATGGCTTTTCAGGCAAGCCTTCCCGAACTGCACCTAACACACACCATCAATAAATTCTCAGCTCAGAAGCTGTATATATTGGACGCCATATTTGTAATGTACTCTTGTATATTTTTATATTCTACACATGTATATAATTAACCTCCTCTATCCCTCTTTATTTCTTACACTCCCAGTTCATAGCCCCAGTTAATTGTAACTGCATCTCTTCACCACATGTATTTATGTTATAGGTTGTTTTCTTTGCACCCCTGTTTTCTGTAAAGCGACATCATGTGAACGATTTCATGAATGCCGGTATAAAAAAACCTTAAAT
>NW_021821334.1:0-82223 GCF_901001135.1 Rhinatrema bivittatum | reverse complement strand
ATAGGGGAGGGAGGAGAAGGTGAGGGGGCTGGGAAAAAAGTTCCCTCCAAGGCCGCTCCGATTTTGGAGCAGACTTGGAGGGAACGGGGAAAGCCATCGGGGCTCCCCTCGGGCTTGGCGCATGCAAGATGCACATGAGTGCACCCCCTTGCGCACACCGAGCCTGGATTTTATAACATGCGCACGCATGTTATAAAATCGGGCATAGATTTGATCGCGCCGGGTTGTGCGAACAAATCTATGCCCACCGTAGTAGATTTTACAATCTGGCCCTATATGCTTTCAATGTATTGCAAATATTAGCATGTGGTGGACATTTATTTATTTATTTATTTATTTATTATTTTTATTATACCGAGTTTCATGATATGAATCACATCAACCCGGTTTACAATTAACAATGTGAATAACTGCAGAGTAACATGGTAGAAACATTTCCCAATTCAACATCAAATATAATAAGAAACTTAACAAATAAAAACATTATAACAATATTTAGGATGTGAGAAAGTTACAAAAAACAAGGAAAAATAACTAGGAACTGAAAGGGGATGAAATTAAGGAAAGAATATTAACATTTTAGCCAACTGTATCAATTAATAAATATGTATAAAATTATAAAATATAGATGGGTAGGAAAGATTAGGAAAGACATGCATGTAGTTTTAATCTGCGTGAACCAGATAAACACAGGTTATAAAATACTACAGTAAATCTCCACACTCCCATATACACACATATATGGGGCCGCATAGAGTTGTTTGAAAGTCATTCTCTCTGTGATGATATGTTATGAGCATGAATTACACAGTAAGAATGAATAGTACATGCAATTGTGGCCCTATGAAGAAATGACAGACCCGAACTGCATTACTTGAAATGCAGTTCAGTTTGACTCTGCTCTTCCAAAGTAATCAAATTCTCCACATTAGCCCTGTGTTTTGTATTGTTGAACTGCTATATTAGCTTTGTGTCTGTATTAGTCATATCCTACCTACATTTGTCTAGTAAATGTTCATTTGTAGTGCTAATACATGATACCAACATATATATATGTAAACTATGCACAGAAAAAATATGATCAAAAAGTGATTCTTTTTTCAAAGCCCGTTAATTTAGCTGTTTTACAGTAATATTATTATAGTTTTATGTTTTTATCATTGATATGCATTTCATTATTGTACATGTTTTAGGATAAGTTGTCTATTTTGTAGATTTTTATGGCCATTTGTGTTATATCTTGTGGTTATTAATTCAGCTTTTGCTCTTTTTCTGTTGATGCCCTTTTTGTATTTCTGCTTTAAGCCTTGGTACAGAAGTTTTACTAACACATAAATAATTTCCTTTCTTATGCCATCAGACTATATGCAAATATCCTTTCTATGTCAGTATGACATGCAGCTGTATAGAAATATAGAAACATAGAAATGATGGCAGAAAAGGACCAAATTGGTCCATCCAGTCTGCCCAGCAAATTTTTATGGTAGTATCTGCCGTGCCGTGAAGGTTACCCCAGGTTCCTCTGAAGGGTAGCAACTGTTGCTCCGTGCAATTATCCCCCCATATGATAATCCATAAAAGTTTACTACTAGCAACATGCTGCTTGACATGCTTTGGTTATGGACTTGGCCATAGAAGCAGTCCTGTGTTTCTTCCCTTATTTCTGCGCATCAGTTCTCCAGACCGTAAAGGTCTGGAGAACTGATGCGCAGAATTTGGATTCAGACAGCAACCATAAAGGTTGCTGTCTGAATCCAAATTTCCCTTTTCCCTTTGCCACTGAAGCTGAGAGCAAAGTTGGAGTTGCATCAAAAGTATCAAGGCTTATTGGTTAAGGGTGGTAACAGCTGCACCATATACAGGACATGTAGCTGTCATCAAGCCACACAACTTGCAGCTCATATACTGCAACTGTGAAGGAAAGAAAAAAATACTGCTAAATTTACCATACAAAAGAAAAAGAAAACATTAACAATAAGATAAAAGTATATCCTCTTATGTACTTAGAAGTAATGCAGACATTTTTTTAACCTAAAACTGCAGATGCCAGTAATCAACCGTTAGATTGCAGGCACTGTGGCAAAGATATTTGAAAATTTCACCCAGAATGATCCTTTTGTTATTTAAAAACAAAACGTATACTTGAACTACTATTTTCAGGCAAATGAAGAAGCAACCTATCTAGTCTTAAAAACAAATGTGCTACAGCATCACTTTATAACTTTTGTTTGTCCAGCCTACAAAGAATCCAGTTATCCCTTTATTAGAATTGAAGAGTTGGCTAAAGTTCGCTAAAAAAAAATCTGAAGTATACAGTAGGGCTGTTAAAAAAAATAACACATTAATATGTCTCTTGCCTTTCCTCTCTGTTATTACAGGAGAAGAGATGAATGAGCTCAGCCCTTGCTACTTCTAGTCAATATGACCATTGCAAAACTAATTAAATATGCCTCATGTTCCCATTCATATTATAAAATATATCATCCCTAGATAACAGCATAATGCTAAATTCTTCATCCTATTAAAAGCTTACATTAATGCTTTTTCAACATAAATTTTAAGCATAGACAGGTACTATTTGAGAAGCGTGACGATCGGAATGACCTAGATTAGGTTGACAGTGCCAAAAGATGTATCACCTCTGAATGTCTTTAAAGGAAGAAGGATGAGAAATACATTCTCCATTAACACCTAATATTGTTGTGCTAGCATTAGGCTCCCAGAAAACATTATCTGAAGCATTTCCCTCGACTCGTCATCGCTTTTCCAAGGAGCTATTGAATGAAGAATTCAGGTTCATATTTGCCTCTTCATATGTCACCATTTATCTCAAAATGCAATGAGCTTTATAATCGGGTAGACCTAGATGGAATACATGGCCTGGACTTGAGAAAGCTAATACTACTGTTATGCTTCCTCTTGCTTTATCTAAACAAGATTTTGCAGTATTTTTAAGGGATGTGCATTCATTGAAAGGAAATAGTACATTTTAATGAAATTTCCCATTTCATTTCATTTTTTTTAAAATAAAATGACTGAGGAGGATATGATAGAAGTTTGTATAAGCACTAGAGGGGTGGAACAAGTAAAGAGGAGATGGTTATTTACCATTTCAAGTAATAAGAAAATAAACAGGCACTCCATGAAATTAGCAACCAGCGATCGGACACGCACACATATCCCCGATGTAAAATGAGGGTTAGTGCATCCAATCACACAGGCAGCTAATAGTGCTCAACACATGTAAATTCATGTGGATGAGGCTATTAGCTATTCCCCCCAATGCAAAAAAAACAAAAAACCCAAAAATGTGCACTCAACACGCACATTTTTACTCTCCAAAATTAATGCCTGCCCTGGAGCAGGCATTAAGTTTTGAGGAGCTCAAAAGTGTACAGAAAAGCAGAAAATACTGCTTTTCTGTATTTCTGCTGACCTAATATCATGGCAATATTAAGTCAGAGGAACTGAAAACTTAGAACTGTCCAAAAAAATATTTTTTTATAAAAGGTTGCTGGCAGTCAGATTAGGAAAAGGGATGCTCAATTAATAAGCATCCGTTTTCCTAACCCGCTGACAGCCACCTCTTTTGGGTTCCCACTTCCAAGAAGCACTAGGAGCACACAATTTCCCCTAGTGCTTCCTTTTTACCACGGCAGTCCATTTGAATATTGCATTGGGTGCCCCGGATAGGTCAAATTGATTACAGAGCTTCCAGATACACTCCTTTCTTCCTAGCTCCTAGCTCCAACTCCTGGCTGTCCCTACCCCCATATACAGAAAGACCAAGACAAATTTTGCCTTTTCTTCCTTACATGATCTCCCAGCATTCCTTGGCATCCTCCTCTGCTGGCTATGTAGTGCTGTTCTCTGGGCAAGCTAAACAGTACTAGGTAGGAATGTGCATTCATTTTAAACAAAATAGACAATGGCAACAAAATTGTCTATTTTGTCTTGTTTCGGGAGCGCCACAAAATGAAAAAAAAAATGATGAAATTTCATAAAAATATTTTGTGTTAGTGCATGCTAACTGAAAATGTTACCAATAAGTTAAAAAGTGTCAATTGGGGGAGCAGTTTTTAGCTAGAGGTATTTTTCTGTATTCCCATTGGCTGTCTCCTTAATTACTTTTTTGTGTTGCCAAGATTGCAAGGTGGTGTTTGTGGGGGGATATCCAATACCTAGTAACAAATGTAAACAACAAGTGATAAAATAATACCATTAAGTTCTAGTCAGCAAAAGCATGTAATGCAATGCATATTTTGAATTTACCAATTCTTTTATACTTTAAGAAAGAGGCCCTGGCATTTTGGGATATGCATACTTTGAATTCCCCTGGTGTGTGTTTGTGTGTTTGGGTGGGGGATGATTAATGAGAGAGGGAGTGACTGGAGTGACTGTATGGGGTGACAGGTGGGTGAGAGATTGGTTGAGGTAGTGATTGGTGAGAGGCAGACTGGTATGTAGGAGGTGAATGGTGAGAGGGGGAGTAACTGGGGTGGCTAATTCGGTTACAGATGGGAGAAAGACTGGTTGGGATGGTGACTGGTGAGAGAGAGAGAGACAACCTGTTGTGTGTGTGTGTGTGTGTGTGTGTGTGTTGGGGGGGTGATTGGTGAGAGGGGAAGGGACTGGAGTGACTTTATGGGGTGACAGATCACCTGCCACATACGCCAGGCTGCCTCTCTCTCACCAATCATCACCCCATCCAGTCTCTATCCCACCTGTCACCCCATACATTGACCCCAGTCACTTCCCCTCTCACCAGTCAGCCCCCCACCTAAATACACAGATACACACAAGGGAAATTCAAAGTATGCATGTCATAAAATGCCAGGACCCCTTTCCTAAAATACAAAGGTATTGGAGAATTCAAAATATGCATTTGCACTATATGCTTTTGCTGACTTGAACTTGATGCTATTATTTATTTCATCCCCTGTTTACAATTTTTACCAGGCACTGGCCATCCCCCCCCCCCCCCCCCAACACCATCTTGCAATCTTGGCAGCACAAACAAGTAACTAAGGAGACAGCCAATGGGAATGTAGAACCATACCTCTAGCTTACAAACTGCTCTCCATTTGATACTTTTTAACTTATTGGTAACATTTTCATTTAGTGCACACTAAGTCCCATTTGTGCATACTAGAGATGTGAATTGGAACCGAAATCTGATCGGTTCCGGTTCCGATTCAAATCTTAAAATTTTTATCGTCTGGCTCGATTTTTTTTTTGTTATCGGCTGCGCCCGATCCGATAAAAAATCCCTCACCCACCCTCCCAAACCCCCAAAATGTTTTAAATTACCTGGTGGTCCAGTGGGGGGGGGGGTCCCGGCGCGATCTCCCGCTCTCGGGCCATCAGCGCCATTTTGGCTGCCACTAATAAAAATGGCGCCGATGGCCCGATAGAAAAAAACCCACCCGACCCTTTAAAACTTACCCCTTAGCCTCCCCCACCCTCCTGACCCCCCCAAAACTTTTTTAAATTACCTGGTGGTCCAGTGGGGGTGTGGGGAGCGATCTCCCGCTCTTGGGCCATCGGCTGCCACTAATAAAATGGCGCCAATGGCCCTTTGCCCTTACCATGTGACAGGGAAGCCGTGCTATTGGCCAGCCCCTGTCACATGGTAGGAGCACTGGATGGCCGGCCGATGGCCCAAGAGCGGGAGATCACTCCCCACACCCCCACTGGACCACCAGGTAATTTAAAAAAGTTTTGGGGGGGTCAGGAGGGTGGGGGAGGCTAAGGGGTAAATTTTAAAGGGTCGGGTGGGTTTTTTTCTATCGGGCCATCGGCGCCATTTTTATTAGTGGCAGCCAAAATGGCGCTGATGGCCCGAGAGCGGGAGATCGCGCCAGGACCCCCCCCCCCCCCCCCCCGCTGGACCACCAGGTAATTTAAAACATTTTGGGGGGGTTCGGGAGGGTAAGGGATTCGTTTTAAAGGGTCGGGGTGGGTTTAGGGGTTGTTTTGGTCTGCCGGTTTTCCCCCATCCCCCCCAAATAACTCCCGTACCCGATTAATGATTTTTCATGATAAATCGGGGAAATTTGTATTTATTGCGCACTCTAACGATTTTTGACGATTTAAAAAATATCGGACAATTTTTTAAATCGTCAAAAAATGATTCACAACCCTAGTGCATACTAACTCCAAAATTATGAAAACCTAAAATAAACACCTCCAAACCATTTTAAAAATGACATCAAATGGATAACAACCCAAAATGAAAATGACATGAAAATAAAAATCAGTGCATATCCCTAAACAGTACAGCCCTTTCCCCAACTTGTTAACGCTGTGTCTGCTGGATGCTGGTTCTTGCAGAACATTTGTCTTCCACAGGAGAGCACATAGGGGCTTTAATATATTTTTATATTCCTTCACATGACTGTGACAGCTTCCTTCTCTGAAGGGTTGAAAACCCTTTTTGGCAGGTCTAAAACACATCACTCACTCAATTCAGACGCAGCTTGATCCACATTGTAAGGCTCCAACACATGATAAACTAGCTTGGTCCTTCCAAATCCTTCAACTATTCCTTACTTGTAATTAGCCTTGTTTTTGTTTTGTTTCTAGTCTCTCTAGTTCAATTGTAAAGCACTGTTGCTATTCTTTATGTTAATTGTAAACCGATGTGATGTTACTAAACGAATGTTGGTATATAAAAGCTGCAAATAAATAAATAAACTCATGGGGACAGGAACCTGTTTTATAGTAGCTTGCTACAAATTGAATAGGTCCTTCAGCAGACCCACCCACATCTCTGACTCTGACCGTCCTTAGAATCCTGGGATGCCACTCATCCAGCCCTATGGCTTTGTCTACTTTCAGATTTCCTAGTTTTACCTACTCACTCTCCTCTGTAATTGGGATGGTATCTACACTATCCCATTATTACTCCTGCCAACCAGCAATGGTCCTTCTTTAAGGTCTTCTTCAGTGAACATAGAGCTGAACTATTTATTTAGGGCCGGATTTTAAAAGGGGTATGAGTGTAACACTTTTAAAATGCCCCTGCGCGCGCCGAGCCTATATTGCATAGGCTTCCGGCGCACGCAAAGCACCAGGACGCGTATGTCCAGGGGCTTTCTTGGGGTGGGCGTGTTGGGGGGCGTGCCGTGGTTGGCGCGTCATCGGGGGTGTTGGGGGCGTGACGCGGTCAGCGCGTCATCCGGGGGCGGTTCCGCGAGCATGGTTTCGGCCCGGGGGCATTCTGGGGGCATGGCCGTGGCCTCCAGACCAGCCCCTGGACTGGAACATGGCGTATGGCCGGCAGCCCGGCATGCGCAAAGTTATGCCTGCTTCAAGCAGGTGTAACTTGTGCGACAGAGGTAGGCGGGGTTAGATAGGGCCCGGGGTGGATTAGGTAGGGGAAGGGAGGGGAAGGTGGGGGGAGGAGGAAGGAAAGTTCCCTCTGAGGCTGCTCCGATTTCGGAGCAGCCTCGGAGGGAATGGGCAGCGCGCGCAAGTTGCACAAATGTGCACCCCCTTGCGCGCGCCGACCCCGGATTTTATAAGATATGCGCGGCTATGTGCATATCTTATAAAGTACGCGTACGCGCTGTGTTTTAAAATGTACCCCTTAGTGTTTTTGTTATTTCTTCATTTTTCCACCCATTTCTTCATATCTCCTTTCACTCTTACAATTCCACCTCTGGCCTTTCTCCTTTCTCTGATATATCTGAAAAATATTTTGTCGCCTCACCTTACCTCATTGGCAATCCTCTCTTCCAGTTAAGATTTTGCTATCCTGATTTCTTTCCTTGTCTCTTTCAGCTTCTCCAGATATTCTTTCCTTGTGTTCCTCTTTTTGAATATCTTTGTACTTTTTGAATGCTGGTCTTCTAGTCTTTATTTTTTTCAGTCACCTCACTGGAAAACCACATCTGTTTCCTATTCCTTTTACTTTTATTTGCTTTTCTTACATCAAGATTTGTTGCTGTTTTCATACCTTTCAATTTGATCCATTGTTATTCCTCTTCACCCATCCTCTCCCTTCTAGTTCCTTTTCAAGGTACATTCTCGTTTTACCAAAGCCCACATTTTTTAACTCCAGGACCTTGATCCTCATGTGACTTCTTTGTCTTGGCCGTTATATCAAACCATACCATCTGATAATTGCTGATGATCAGGGGGTACCTACTGTCTCCATTTGTGAGTGTCAGGTCCAGTATCACTTTTCCCCTCATGGGTTCCATCACCATTTTCCTAAGCAGAGTTCCTTGAAAGGTATCCACGATTACTCTATATCTTGCTGATTCTTCAGAAGGGTTACGCCAATCCAAATCCAGCAAATTAAAATTACAAAGCAACATCTTGCCCTTCCTTCCTACCTTCTGGATGTTTTGGCCAGATATCTGCTCAGTTGCTCTGTTAGAGTTGAATACCTGTAGATCTCAACAGTATAGATAGCAGTGTTATCTCATTTTCATACAAACCACAGAACTTCCTCCTTTCCCCAATACTAGGGGTGTGCATTCGTTTTGAACTTATATGTAAAACGCTACTTTTTTTTTTAACTTAAAAAGTGATGAGGCAAAAACGATCGGATTTCCAACTTAGTCAACATAGCTATGTTGAATACGTTGGAAATCGCGATCGTGATCCTAAATAAAAATTTAAACTCCTCACCCTCCTTAATCCCCCCCAAGACTTACCAAAACTCCCTGGTGGTCCAGCGGGGAGACAGGAAGCCATTCCTCTATTCCTTTGCGAGGACCACGTGACGGCGCGTCACTCCGACGTGACGCGGACGTCACGTGGTCCACCGCGGTTCCACTCCCGGACCCCTCGTTGGACACAAATGGAACTTTTGGCCAGCTTGGGGAGGTCAGGAGGCCCCCCAAGCTGGCCAAAAGTTCCGTTTATGTCCAACGAGGGGTCCGGGAGCGGAACCGCGGTGGACCACGTGACGGCCACGTCACTCCAACGTGACGCGGACGTCACGTGCTCCTCGCAAAGGAATAGAGGAATGGCTTCCTGACTCCCCGCTGGACCACCAGGGAATTTTGGTAAGTCTTGGGGGGGGGGGGATTAAGGAGGGTGAGGGGTTTAAATTTTTATTTAGGGAACCGGTGCACGTATGGACATAGACTCAACTTATGGAATTCTCCATATGTCCATATTGACTGAAATTGACCCCCCTTTTCGACTTATGGACTTATGAACATAAACTTTTTGTCTGCACATCCCTACCAAATACCCTATATTTAAAATGCTTGGCTATTGTTCTTGACATAGAGCGCTACTCCTCCCCTTTTCTGTCATCTCTATCCTTTCTCAATAGGTTATAGCTTGGTATGGCTCTAGCCCAATAATAAGACAAACTGAGCCATGTCTCTGTAATAGCAACAATATCCAAGTCCGCTTCCACCATTAGGGCCTGCAGATCTGGAATTTTATTACCCAGACTATGAGCACTTGTGCTCATAGTTTTCCAGCTAGTCTTTCTTGACTTATCTATCTTCTTGGCAAGAATTTTACAGGTTTTTGGTAATGTCTAGCATGCCATTGTTTGGCAAAGTACTAGAAATGTTTCACCCTACCATGTGCATATCTTGAGTAAAAAGGTTTTTATTGTCCATCACCATTATCTAGCAACACTGCCCTCATCTTTATTTATTGTTAATATAATTGTTAAATGACTGGCTATAGTATAAAGTCTGGTCTTCAGCCTAAGATGATTTTCTACCACCTTCAGAGTGTTTGCTATTTTATTTATTTAAAATATTTATATATTGCAAATCAAAATGTCTAAGCTGTTTCCATAATGACAACCAAAAACCAACAACAAAGATAAAACATTTAATTAAAACACAAAAATTAAAATGCACGAGTAGACTATGAAAACATTAAAACAATCCAAAAATCACAACAGTGAGCTCTGCATATTCCTCCTTAGTTATATATTTGTCATCTCATAAAACTTCCATGAATGGAAAAATCATTTGTGATCCTACTACAGAGTGGATTTTAATGAAATTTACAAACAGTGTAGTGGCAATGCATTTCTAGCAGTTGAAGTCAATGACTTGAAAACTCACCATCAGATTTTACATGCTGAGTACATTGGCAATCAGCAGACAGTGAACTCTATTTCCAGTAGGTTGTATAAAACCGAAATTAAATGCAACATAACTTTGCAGTGTAACCCTTCCTCATTAAAAGTAATAAAATCAATTTCAACAGTGCATGAGAATTAGCATATTTAAACCACATTTCATGTTTTTATCTTTTAAAAAAAGTTTCATTGATCTGAGGAAGGAAGTATAGATCTCAGAAGCTAGTCACAAATGTATTATTAGTCCAATAAAATGGTTTCACCTACAACTTATTCATTGATCTTTATTTTTATATTTTCATGTGGATTAAGATGGCAACCACATTATTAAAAAAAAATCACAACATTCTTGTAAACATTATAACTACGAATCCAGGATCACATACAGATTGTACAGACAGAAGCCAGGCTCCCAAAGAAGAGACATTTTCAGACTAAAAGCTGAAATGTTAAGGGTATAGTAAAGTTAAACTTATTTTGATATAATCTGCCGGTACAACATTGCCAACTCCTTGTCAAATGTACAGTCAAAAATGCAAATCGCTTGCAACAGTAGGTAACTGCAGGGCAGACCCTTTGTCCTGGTCACCATATACTAATGTGACACATCCCCCCCTCCCCCCCCCCCCCACCCCCAATGCATTGAACATATGTTTCAATAACCTGTGATTTATTTATTTGTAAACTGGCTTTTGTGTGGACACAAACCTCCCAAACTACAAAACAAGCCCAATGCTGTTCACAATAATATAACAAAAAAAGAGAACAGCAGAAAAACATCTTCTACCAAATTACCAACTATCCCTCAATTAACAGAAAAAGCAATAAAGCCTGATATCATAAATGGTGAAACAGCAAGCTAGATTATTAGCAAAACCCAACAGTGTATAAAACCAAGCCCTTAACAACACAGCATGAATAAACACTGGGTATCACCATAATGTGGCTCTACACATGTATATGGAGGTTCTTCAGAGAAGATAAGTACAAAATATTTTGTTTTTTTGAGCATGTTTTTAGCTGCAAAAAAATTCTGAAAAAAAAATGCTCTCAATAAACTGAAGAATGATTAAAATTATGGCGATACACAGTCTAAGTTTACTCACACTGTGTTGTTAAGAGCTTGGTTTTATATCCTGTTAGGTTTTGTGCGAACCTCTAGCTTGCTGTTTCACCATTTATGACGTCAGGCTTTATTGCTTTTTCTATTGGTTGAAGGATAGTTGGTAATTTTGTATAAGATTTTTTCTGCTGTTCTCTTTTTTTGTTTTTTGTGTGGTCCCACACAAATTACCGCTAGTGTATTTTTTTAGTGGGAAGTCAGAAATTCATGTTTCTGTTCAAAACACAGACTACCAGTTGTGAAACTGCTTTCCTGATTGGCCCTTCCATAAAACCTAGACTGTACCTCACGGATCATTTCATTTATAAGCAGTTTATTAGAAGAGGGGTTGACAGATTACGAGTCTGGATCTGCTTGTTGGTTTCAAAAGAGTTGCAGCTTCAAACAAGATAAAGTCCCAGGGTGGGGCAGGAAAGTGCAACCAAAACAACAGTTTGTAGGTTGTTTTAAACTTATGGCGTCATATTTAAAACATGAAATCTTACTAATTCTTCTTCTGAACCTCAAGGGTCATTTTAGTTTGTGCTGGATCCTGTGATTTTGCTTTCACGAAAATTAGAATAGAAAAGTTTGGAAATCACTGGATATCATTGATCAATCATATCTAATTTTGGAGGATATCCTGACTTGTTTTCAGCAGCTAGTCATGCCAACCCTGCAATGAAAAATCTTGAATCCATCCTGAGTCTAAGCATTTGAATGAAATCAAGCGGTACACATGATTTTTATGCTGTAATTAAAAGGAATCACGTTTGAGGCCTGGTAATTAGAGTGCAATTGATCTCAGAACTCAGAGCCTATCTCATTTGAGACCAGGGATGCATGTGTGATCCACCAAGAACAAGCATTTAGGATTAGCATGGAATAAATGTACTTAACTAAATAAATGAATGAACAAACAAGTTGCACTGTATTCTTCCGTTATTGTGCAAAACAAATCAATAAGCTAGTCTATAGCAAGTAGCAGATGTTGTGATGACTTGATTTCTGCAAAACAAAATCCCAGCAGCACTCACCCAGAAAAAGATAGAACTGGAACTACAAAAGGATGGTGGAGGAGGAAAATGAGACAGGGGATTAAGAGCTAGTGAAATGGGCATGGAGCAGAAAAGGATCTGTGACAAAGACCGGGAACATAAAGCTTGGCTAAGATAAAGCCCCGCCCCACCCCCCCTCCCCCAGCAGTCTCAGGTAAACCAGGTCAGATTTCACAAAAGGTGATTCCGCTGTGAAGAAGACATTTGCTAGCTGAACTAAACAGAAAGGCTCAAAACACTCATAGGAACTCTTGCTGGAGAGACAACCAGCAAGAAGCTCCAGGTACCCATCTTCCATTTTTCAGCTGATTGTACATAACAAACCTGCCACAAACATCCTTTTGTTAATTCATGAATTTCATCACAGTGAAGTTAAGCACTTGCTCAAGGTCTCTGTGAGAAGTGGGCAGGCTACTTAAATCAGGTCTACCAAGTTTGCAACTGTGTTGCTCTAATCACATGTTAGTAAAATATAAATAAATAGATCACCTATATGCATCCCTATATGCATCACCTTGCACTCCATGCAAGGTGATGCATATAGGGAAAAATAACCCATGCTATATTACACAATGTTGGGTTCCGTATTAGGTGCTACAAACCAAGAAAGAGATCTAGGCGTCATAGTGGATAACACATTGAAATCATCGGTACAGTATGCTGCGGCAGTCAAAAAAAGCAAACAGAATGTTGGGAATTATTAGAAAGGGAATGGTGAATAAAACGGAAAATGTCATAATGCCTCTGTATCGCTCCATGGTGAGACCGCACCTTGAATACTGTGTACAATTCTGGTCGCCGCAATCTCAAAAAATATATAATATCGATGGAGAAGGTACAGAGAAGGGCTACCAAAATGATAAGGGGAATGGAAACAACTCCCCTATGAGGAAGAGACTAAAGAGGTAGGACACTTTCAGCTTGGGAGAAGAACGACTGAGGGGGGATATGATAGAGGTGTTTAAAATCATGAGAGGGTCTAGAACGGGTAGATGTGAATCGGTTATTTACTCTTTCGGATAGTAGAAATACTAGGGGGGCACTCCATGAGTTAGCATGGGGCACATTTAAAACTAATCAGAGAAAGTTCTTTTTTACTCAATGCACAATTAAACTCTGGAATTTGTTGCCAAAGGATGTGTTAGTGCAGTTAGTATAGCTGTGTTTAAAAAAGGATTGGATAAGTTCTTGGAGGAGAAGTCCATTACCTGCTATTGAGTTCACTTAAAGAATAACCACTGCCATTAGCAGTGGTAGCATGGAATGAACTTAGTTTTTGGGTACTTGCCAGGTTCTTATGGCCTGGATTGGCCACTGTTGGAAACAGGATGCTGGGCTTGATGGACCCTTGGTCTGACCCAGTATGGCATTTTCTTATGTTCTTATTAGATAAGTAAAATCATCAAGAATGTTCTTTCTTAGGAAATCTAAATAAGAAACAGCAGCATGGGAGATAAAAGTAGTTCTTCCAGATTATCTTATCCTGGAAAACTCATTGACTAAGACAGATAGGCAGGCATGCTGTTTAAACCACTTCTCTCACTGATATTCCAGAAATATAAAAAATCCCCTCTTCCTTGTACTGTAACGCTAAAAGGAAAAAAAAGTATACAAATTGGACATTGGTGAGAATAATTTAAGTGCACTACTTATCTGATGCAGAAAAACAATGCAAGTCTACCTACAGGGGTTTTTTTATATTCAAAGACTATCTTATGAGACTATAAAATGACTGAGATCGCTTACATGCAATAGCTTATGAATAAAACATTTATTACTCCTTGTTTCTAGTGTTCTTATGGCATGTTTATATAACCCCGTTCCATTTTGGGCCTGGGCAGGAGGGCACTCAGAGAAGGCCATGGACCCCACAAGGCCACATGGGGTTCCCACACGAGGGGGAAAACAGAGTTTTCAAGGCCCTTTGGGTTTTTACTCACACTTGAGGGCTCCTCTGCTCACCAGTCAATCTCTTCACAGTTGGAAAAAAAATCACTTTTCACTCCAAATGTGTTGTTCCAAATAAAGTCTTCATTCACAAAACTGGTGGCAAAACACAAAGTTCAAAACACAGGACACATAAGATGATGCACCAATACTGCAATTAAATGCACAGAAAACAAAAATAAAAAAATCAGAGTCTTTCCAACTCTTTCTCAAACAGCTTAGCTCTTCGGGAACAGGTATCCTCTTCCTTCCTCGGCCCTCCCAATACCTGTTTGGTAGCTGTAATCCTTTCCTCTTCCTCACACTCTGGGTCTCAGGCTGATTTTAGCTGACAAACAACCTCTGATTTTGGTTCACGTTCCCCTGCAAGCTGCCCTTTTCCCCTGGCACCTCAAGAACCTCTTCTCTCTTTTCTCTGGAGCTCCCAGGCACTATACCCTGGAAAATCTTCTCCTCCTCTCAAACCTTTCTGGGTGCCGTTCAGTGGGAGACAGGCCCCCATGGAGCCCCTCAAAGGGAGAGGGCTCTAGACACATTCAGGACTCAAGGACTTAGAATCCTACTCCAGACTCCTCAATCTTCCATCCTCCTCCCAAGATTATTTATTTATTTAGCGAGTTTTATATGCCGTCGATTGGTTTCGCCATCACAACGGTTTACAAACATTTCGATGTTTAATAGGGTGTTCAAAAATGTACGTGCTTGTTAACAAAGTTATAGTAGGCATTATAAGATAGTTTGGTTGTTGAACTGTACAGGTTAAATTACATGCTATGGATTAGAACTAACATGTTTATATGGGTCAGTAGGGAGGAAGTTATAACCTAGAGTCATTGGGTGTTTTGGTAGGCTTTGGTGAACATCCAAGTTTTTAGTTCTTTTTTGAAGGTTTTTAAATTTTGCTGTGTTCTCAGTTCGGTTGCAAGGGTGTTCCAGAGTTCGGGGCTTTCCTAGGGATATGGCTCTCTTCCGAGTTTTAGGTACGTTTTTGGCAAGCCGGTGGAATTTTTAATAGATCTTTGTTGGCTGAGCAGAGATTTTGGTGAGTAGGGTTTTATGGATGCACTTAGCCATTTGTTTGTTTTTCATATATTATTTTGTGTATTAATGGATAGTATTTGTAGTCTATCTTGTATTTTATTGGGAGCCAATGTAGTGATATGAGAGTTGGAGTGATGTGTTCATACTTTTTAGTTCCTGTGAGTATTCTGGCAGCTGTATTTTGAAGGATCTGGAGTTGGTCAGAGGGTGGTGAGAGGTAAGTTGAAGAGCAGGCGAGTTGCAGTAATCCAGCTGGAGAAGTTGAGTAGTTGGCGGACTGTTTTGAAGTCGTTGGAGGAAAGGAATGGTTTTTAGATGTCGTAGGGTTAGGAGTTTGGTGATATCCGTCTTTGATTTTTGCGGTGATGTGATTCTTGAAGGATAGTTACTTATCAATTATGATTCCTAAATTGCGGGCATGGGTGACAGGGGAGATTGCCGTCTTTTGATTCATTGTGTTGAGTGGTGGTAGGTGCGGAGTGTTGTTCTTTCTATCCAGCATGATTATTTCTGTCTTATCAATGTTTAGGATAAGTCTCATGTTGGTTAGTAGTTGCTTGCAATGGGGAGCAAGAGGTTTTATTTGACTGCTTCATCCCTCCCAGTGGGGAGTGGTGCTCCTCCATAAAACACAGACCACTATTCTGACATCACCATAGGGCAGAATCTGCTGAGTCATCTGCATACTGAGGGCACTTAGACCAGCTGAAGCCACATGATACATGGGACATTTTCCAAGAGGCAGAAAATGGATATTCCCTCCACATTTATTTCTTCGGGGGGGGGGGGGGGGAAAAAAAGCATAAAAATGCAATTGAAGCACGAATATTTCCCAACATGTACAAAAAAAATGAGGGTGCTCCAGTCAGTATTTATATTGTATACTTACAGTCAGCCCTTCAAGCAAACTCATCTGATTGTGCACTACAACTGACAAAAATGTAAAATGGTAGTAAAGCTCAGAATATGATCAGACTCAAATAAGATGGCTCTCAGCCTGCCTTTCGTTAGGATTGGCAGCTGAAAACTTAGACTGCAGGGCTCTTCAGGTGTCATTTAGCTCAACAAGGCAAACACAAACTTACAGCTGTTGTTCAACTGGAGAGAAAATCAGCAGCGTGTCTTCGGGCAATTCTTTTCTCCCCTCTGGCTGATGATTTTTATTTGGGAAGATCATGCCAACCCTTACCACATTCAGCATTTGGTGACTAGGAACAGCTTGATCTTACTGCAGTTGCACAGCCTGTGTGTCTTGGAGTTCTGGCTTGGTATTTTGAACCTGTTCCCTGCCAAATCATGCATGGGGTCCCCTAATCTCACGACAGGGGCGGTGAATGAATTTGACAAAACTATATACCCCCCTTGTCATGTCATAAGGCTTAATTACAAAATAGAAACATAGAATGTGATGGCAGATAAGGACCGAAGGCCCATCTAACCCAAATTGTCTCCTTTAGCAGCACCATAGAGCAAGCTGAGCTCTGGCTTTGCCTTCACTTCTTTGCAGGGCATTATAAATCCTGCTTTAACTGACTTAACTGTTAAAAATAATCATCATTTCTCATTTAAACAAAAAATATATCTAATAGAAAAAAGCTAACTCCTTAAAAGAAATGCTATCTTATAATAGCAACTATCCCCTTCATAAACCAGAAGCCTATTTGCAGCCTTTATCTTTTCTAGTCTATGCATTAACTGGCATGAAACACCCTGTACAGAAGAAATGATTAAGTATGCATAGGTTAGTACTGTTCTGTACATATTTATTCTATGTTCAGTGGTTCGTTACAGATTTTCTACTATTATAATCTTTAATGATTTTATTCCTGTTTCCAAATGGGTCCTCCTTTAGCAGATTACATTATAGCTTTATATCAAAATAAATAATTAATTAAATGTATTTATACACAGCCTCCATAGTCATCAAAAGATTGCTCAAAGCATATTAACATTTTTTAAAAAATGAAACAATGGTGTATAATACATTGCTTGAAATAGGAGTAGACCACTCCGGTCCTGGCATGCCACAAATAGGTCTGGTTTCCAAGCTATCCTCAATGAATGTATGAGGTATATTTTCATGCACTGCCTCCACTGTATGCATATATATCTTATGCATATTCATTGTGGAAAACCCAAAAACCAGACCTATTTGTGGCAAATCCAGGACTAGTGTTGCCTACCCCGGTACTAAAACCTTAAAACACTTGCAACTTCCTTTTTCCAGATTTTACACTTGAGAAAGGAGCACACATCTGGGTGCTGCTGAGGGCTGGGCAAAACTCATACTACTGCAAACCTGGGGTTCTTTGGCCAGGGGAAAGCACCTGCTTCAGGACCTTGGGGAAAGCAAGATTTTTTCAGTCTCCAAACAAGAGGAAAAAATATCTCAATCTACACCCACTTATTGAATGTTCCAACCAGAAATAAAGTTTACTAAAGTCAATGTCAATTTCTAGTGCATATGGCGTTAAAAATATAGGGAAAAGCAAGTTCCATAAAGAGAGTTGTAAAATAATCATATGTACAGCTGTTTTAATTGTTTCCTGGATTTTCCTTATAAGATGGAGATTTCCTGGGTAAGGCTATCCCACTCTAAGGTACATCCATGTACCTTAAAGCCTTTATCTGGCTGGTCAGTGAAGTTCTTCTCCTCTCTTTTGGGCGGTAATTGGCATATATTGCTGATTTGCTCCTTTTCATTGTGAAATGTGCCAGGCCAGAAATCCTGCAAATCTCCTTCTCTGAACACCAACAAACATCTTCTGCAGATTTCACATGAAAAAGGCTATTTATAACTACAAGAAAGTAGGAGGCTATACAGCAGCAGAAAAACTGCTGCTGTTCAGCCTGCTACTTAATATCGTTGCGATATTAAGTAGGAGGAACAAACCTTTCAAAAATAAAGTTAAAAAAAAGTTGAAAAAAAAATAAAGCAACCAGCAGTCGGGTGCAGGAAACGACGCTCAGTTGACAAGTGTCCGTTTCCTGAACCCCTAGCTGTGCGCTGCTTAGGAAAACCGATGCTGATAAATTTGGCGTCGGTTTTCCTAACCAGCGGACGGCCGACGCTCATGGGCTCTGGTTATCAAGGAGGTGCTAGAGGCGTGGCAAGCAACCCATAATTAAATATTGCATTGTGCCCCCAGGAGGAGTGCCTGAGGGGCGTGTAGGAAGCAGATGCTGACTGTTCATCGCCCGCTTTCAGCGCACAAATATTGCATCGGCCCCAAAGACTGCTACAAACCAGACAGACTGGATACCAGACAGACTGTGGTGTTGGCCTGCAACCCACAGACTCCAAATCCCTGCTCCTTCACAAAAACATAGAGAATACCCCACCTATTCGTCATTCTAACACAGAACCAGAATCAAGTCAATAGCGCGCTTCCCAGTGGGGAATGCCCAAAGCAATAATATAGTCCTACTGCTTCTCACATTATCTTACCTAAGCCTCAATTCAGAGAGGCCTAATTATTTAATGGGGAAAGAAGATCCCTGCACCCTCATTCTTATAATTACATGTATAAAACTCTGGGAAAGGGTGGAATGGCCTCCAGGGGAAGTGGTGGAAGCGAAAAACCAGAATGATTCATGACAACGTAGGATAACCCTTGGAAGATCCCCCAATTGCAAAGTAGTGTAGGAAAAGTCAGAGGTCACTGGGGGGTTTTTTGGCACTGCTCCAGAAAAATAACCTTGGCAGATTAAAAGGTCCTTATCTGCCATCACATTCTTTGTTTCTATATTTCTATAAGAGAAATGCTCTCTTATCTAGAGCTCAGATGGACAAAACAGCGCCTCAGGCAAGGGATGCTTTGGAAGCTCCCCTTCCCCTTACGGGTCCCGTCTGCTCACAGACTTGCAAGACTGACAAAAGGACGATGCGGTGGTGCCCCTTCCAACCTTGGTCACCCTTCTTGCCCTCCCCTTGTGAACAGACCTAGGAGTATAGACACTGTAACTTAAAGTGACCAACAAACTACCTTGGGGTATTGATGGAAATGTAAAGACTCACTTACAGCAAGCAGTATGGAGCATAAAGCAACAGGTACAGCCTCGGAACCAAAATGGCCAAACTGTTTTCAAACTGTTGTGCTGCTAATGCATTAATTTGTGTTTTTACATGATGTCAAGCAACTAGAAAGGTGGCGAGATCAACATTTGAAAGTGAGCATTTGTCAATAAAAATGTATGGTATCAGTACCATCTCAATTATATTGTTTTAGCATGTTAATATTTCATGGCATTGCATCCCCATGTGGTTACATTTGCAATTTAATGATATTATAGAACTGACTAATGGGAATGGCTATTAGTAATGTTGATGTGGTTTGAAAAAAGCAATCCAGTTTTTATGGACCAGAAGAGCGAAACAAATACCTTGAGTATGAGAAAGAATAAACGGGAGATAATGTAAGTGCAATTTACCTTTACATTTCCTGATAGATTTCATGCTTTGAGCATAATTTTCTTGTCATACATTTCTTGTTATTGAAAATTGTCTATAAAATTATAGAGGTGCCAAATGGCATTGTAGAAATATAGGCACATTTTTTGTTTAGAAAATCACTATACACCGAAAAGTCTAAGAGCTGCCAAGTGACCACATTTCTAAAGTAGAAGAACTGCACATATTTTTTCATTTCATTTTTTTTGTTTGTTTTATTTTTCATTTATTTCAGTTCATTTTGTTTATTCAAAACAAAATAAACAATATGAATGTAGCAAAACAAAGCAAAACGGGCCCTTTCATCCCCTGCCAACCCCCACCCCCCACCCCCCCATGTCCAAAAAAATAAAAATGTCAAGGTTCCTCCTCCCCCAGGCATACCTGGGAACTCTCAGGATTTCGCCCTGAGACCTCAGGGAATTTACAGCAGTTGCAGGTTCTCAGGGAAAACACTAGAAATCTCAGGGCCTCTCAGCATAGGGCTCAGCCGCTCCCTTCCTCAGTAAGCCTGCAGAGAACAGGAGAAGTGGGGTGAGTCTGGAGCAGACACTGCAAGCAGCATGTGGGGAGAAACAGGAGAGGGGCTGCAACACACACAAAACTCAGTCTGCAGCTATGATTCAAGGACTTGGGACTCACTCAGGCAGAGTGAGGATGCAGAGGTCAATGAGTGGGAGTAAAGAGAGTATTGGGGTCAGAGGAAGAGGAAGGGGAAGGATGGCTGGGGTCATCTCTGGAGAGGGAAAGATGAGGTTGGTGGTGGGAAAAGAGAGAGAAAGTGTGGATTAGTTGGGTGGAGTGGAAGAGAGACAGCTGATACATATTACTCCATTCCTTCCCACCCATCCCGCCCTTTGCTAATCAACAGCAATCTCAGGGTGATCACAACTCAAAAAGTTCCCAGGTATGGCTCCGGCCTGCCTCCAGGTGCCTCTTACCCCAGCATTGGTTATTAAAGTCCAAAGGGGCAGGGCTTGCTCCTGCCATGCTGGATCGTGTGGTCCTAAATGGCTCCCGCCAGCTCTGAAGCCAGTACCATTTAGTTGTACAGACATTTTATTTTACATCCATGTACACAATGGAACTGGCCTCAGGCTGGCCGGCGCTATTTTAAATGACCACCCCAGTGGGGGAGGAGAGAACGAGAATCGCTCCTGCCCCATCTGGGACTTTAAAGACCAATGATGGGGTAAAAGGCATCTGGGAGGACAGGGCAGGTCCAAAGGGAGCAGAGGAAGTCCCAGGCCAGGGTTGCTGGCTGCCCTGTAAGAAATGTCCCGTTTATTTCAAATGAAAACACTCTCCTATTATAGAGGGAGACTCTTGGCCATTCCTACTTTTTCTATTTACATCCCAGTGCATTACGTATTTGATGTCCTCTTCTCCCCTTTGATATCAACACTGCAGGTATCAGAAAGCCAGGGCTGACCGAAGGCTACTTCATCAAACTGGGTTACTTGGCACTATGGGAAAATACTGAGTCCTTTTCTTGACCTGCAAAAGGTCACAGTAATAGTTCAAAGCTCATGCTACTAATATTTCAATTTCAATGCAGATGAAACAAACAGCAGAATTGATTTAGCAGTACCTTGGTACTGCCACGTGCCCTTTACCCTCAGTCCTTCAGATTACGGATGCATACTTTTTTAGAACATTTCAAACTGGGAACTCATTGTTTTTTCTTGAAGGGCTATGCTCCTAGGTTAATGTACTCTCAAAAAAAAAAAAAAGAAGAAAAGCAATTGTCTCCTGGAACAGTAATTGTAAAACTCGAAATTGTGACTTTCTTTACCAGTTTATTGTAATATAAAAACAGTTTTACACATTTTCAGTATAGACGGATCTTAAAAACTTAGTGAAACTGGGCAGGAGGGAAAGAAAAAATGTTAGAGGAGCTGTTATTGGGGAAATTAAATCAGCCGAGTTCACCCCAAAACTACACGGAATAATAATATTGTGCTTCCAAGAAAGGTGGGGGGTAAACTGCACGGAGCGGTGGTTACACCCTAAACTCACAGCCGTAGCATGCCTCGGGGCCAATATGGCCAGGGCCATAGGCACCGTAGCACTGCCATGTGGCCAATGAGAGCAGTGTGGCCAGCTGGGTCCTCAGCATGAGAAAAAAGCAGCACGGGCCCTCTCAAATAGACAGCGTGGTCGGGCGCATCCTTAGTAGAAGGAAAAAGCAAAGTGGCCCTGCTGACCATGCTGCTGATTCTGGCAGGGCCGTGAAGCTTTTCCCCTTACTAAGGCCCCGCTTACCATGCCGTCAATTTCGGCGAGGCTGCACTGCTTTGGAGGAGGAAGAGGGATGTACCCTGCCCTGCCGGAAAGAGTCCAATTTAGAACTGGGTAGGGCCCTGCGGCCAGAAGTCGTTCACTTAGCTGCAGGGGCTGAAGAAGGAGATTGCTGCTGCCTCCTACTCAGAGGCGTACCTAAAGTATTTGGCACCTGGGGCAGATACTTCTTTGGCGCACACACACACCCACAGTATATAATTTTAAAATTTCCTAAATATCGAAAAATATTTCAAAACAGCAGACATCAAATAACACCCATAATTAATTTAAAACATCTTCCGCTCTCCATATCTGTCATCCTAAGATTGTTGTAGACTGGGGGCACACGTGGCACACATTACATACACACTTTTCTCTGTACCTCTCTCACACACAGAGATGCTTCCTCTGTGTCCCTCTCACACACATGCTTCCTCTGTGTCTCTCTCACACGCTAACACGTACATACACACACACATACACACTCCCATATCTGTCACCCTGAGATTGTCATGAACTGTGAAGTACATACACACACACAGAGACACAACTAAAATATGCTCCCTCTCTTTCTCACACACACATTCATAGCTTGGTGAGAGACAGATGGAGCTTGATGTGGTGTGTGTGGTGTGTGTGTGTGTGTGTGTGAGTGTGTGAAAGAGACAGACAAACACTTTCCGCCATCTCTCTCTTCCACATACACGCTTCCTCTGTGATCTCTACACACAATTCTTGTCTCAGCCAAAGTAAACCCCAATCAGACACACACAAACACATGCTTCCTTTCTCTCAATCCCACCCTCACACAAGCACCCTCTCATACACACACACAAGCACCCTCTCATACATACGACCCACAGGCACCCTCTCACATACATATACAGTACACACACTCACTGTTCTCATACACGCACAGGGCATCCTCTCACACAGACACACACCCTCATACGTACACACACACCCTCATATACACACACACTCATACATACCTTCATACACACACACACCCACCCATACATACACATCCCTCATACACACACAGATACACACTCATACATACCTTCATACACCCACACACACCCCCCTCACACACACTCATACGTCCTTCATACACACAACACACACACTCACATACATACCTTCATACACACCCTCATACACACACATATACCACTCATACATACCTTCACACACACACACACACACACAACACAACACTCATACATACCTTCATACACACACACACACCACTCATACATACACATCCCTCTCATACCTGGCACTTACTCTCACAGGGCCAGCTCTTCAGCCGGCGTTCTTCTTCTGCCATTGGCTTTGGGAGACGCCGGCAGCAACACTGGGCCTCTTCTGCCGCTGGCCCCAGGAAATGCCAGCGGCGCCACTGGCCTCTTTCACGGAACCTCGCTTTTGCTGGCAGGGAGTAGAAACCCCGCAGCATATCACAGCTACACTCCACCTGCAGGACCTTCCCTGCTGGCAGCCAATGGCAATCCCTCCCCCTGTTGTCACCCTGGGCGGACTGCCCCCTCTCCCCCCTCTTAGTACGCTTCTGCTCCTACTTCAAGAAGGAAGCAGTGGCGTAGCCAGAACTGATATTTTATGGGGGTCCAAGGTTTAACATGGGGGGCAGTAGGCCATACAGGGGTCTGAGCCCTACTAGTTACACTTTCATCCATAAATAATGCCTAGAGTGCAACCTGACACATTTTCTAAGTAGTCTGGCAACAGCTGTTATGCAGCATGAGTGAAATTTACAATATTTTAACTTATTTCAAGTGCTTACCAACAATAAGAATGCCTTATTAATCTGTATTAATTTATATTTATTGTAGTTTATAAATACACAAAAATATGTAAAAAAGCAAAGAATACAAACATCAGAGCCCAATCAATTGTGTAATAAAAATAAATATCAATGTATTCTTTCATGAATCCTCTTTCCAGAAAGAATCATAAGAAAGGAGAGCAAAGCAGAACGAGGACAGTTTACATTAGAACCCAACCTGCAAAAATAAAAATATTCAAATTCTTGTATCACCTCTGCAAAACAAAATCCTTCCATCACTAAACATTTCGGCCCAATTATAAAAGGTCGGCACACATCATACCGGGAGACATGCGTGTGGCCGGGCCGCGTGCACGCGCCACATGCTTTATCAAAGGCCCGCGGCCCACGTGCGTGTCTCCTGGTACGCGTGGAAGTGCTTGGCAAAGTAAAAAAGGAGCAGGCCGGAGCGGGGTCTGGGCGGGCCGGGACACTGATGCACACGCTGGCAGCCCGTCCGGCCTGCAACGAGTTCCTTACAGAAGGGTCACGGTCACCCCCTTCTTTGAAGAAGGTATGGAGGGCAGATCTGCCTTAATCTGCACAGCTCCAGACCCACGGTTCCCCGTTCCTGGGCCCCAAGAGGGTACAGGCTCCAGTAAGGCTCCTACCACTTAAAAAGGTTAAATCCAAAAAAATGGTATCCAGAGGGAAAAAACCAACCCGGCCAGGGAGTGGACTGGAAAGGAATATAACCCCTCCCGACCCTGGTCAGGACCACCAAACAAGACTTCCTTGGCTTCTCTGACCAGACCTATAAAACAACAAAAGGCTATGCTTAAACTACCCTCCTACACTTGTGCAAACCAAAAGGGACTACTCTCCAGCTCTAGACAGAGTGCTGCTATAATATGCCCCCAGGGGGACAGCCATTCCAGAACCTGCAGAGGGAGGGGCTGTATTCGAATGGAACCTCCCTATGAACAATCCTACACTAACTAGCTGACACTTAACACCTAGAACTTACTATTAGTGTGACCATAGGGTCTTGCTACATGTGCATTTGTATGGGAGATTGAGAGAAACAAGTATGTGTGCATGCTGTGGGAGAGTGAAAAAAGAGCATTGAGTGGGAGAGTGAGAGAGAGCATGTGTGCATGTATGTTGAAGAGTAGAGAGAAAGCAAATGTGTGCTTGCATGTGGGAAAGTGAGAGACAGCAAATGTGTATGAGGAATGAGAGAGAGCATGTCTGTGTATGAGAGGGAATGTGTGTGCACAGGCTACCCCATGACAATTTCAGGCATCTGGAAATCAAAAAGTTCCAAGGTATGGATAACGGAGGATTTTTTTACATCCTTATTTTAATTGTTGGGTGTTATTTGATGTGTCTGTTTTGAAATATTTTATTGGTGTTTGGAAAATTTTTATATGAGTATTTAATTATTGAAAGTTATTCTATTCATTAGTTATTTTGAATTATTCTTTTTATTGGTAATGGCTTTACTAATTTTGTTTTATGAGGAATGGTAGATGTTTCTGGGGTTTTTTCATAGTTAAAGTGCATACAGAGATTTGCTTGTTGTGGTTTGCATTTTTGTCTGTTCATTTCTATTTATCATGTATGGTCTCTTTTTTCTGTATTTGAGGGTCTATCTGTGTTTTCCCTGTATGACTCAAGTATGTATTCCATTAGTGTGTAGTTTCTATGTAGCCATTAGTGTGTAGTTTTCTATGTAGGGATCTATAGCAGCTTGGCTTGTTCTGTTTTCCTAATAAGGGGGTGTATTACTGTTGTTAAATCTGGTGTAATAGGTATGGGGTTATTTCTGTTTGGAGGAGTGATTGCAGTTAGAGATTCTGTTTTCTTATGGGCTCTCTGAGGGTCATGCCCATGCCCAAAGGATGCATTACAGTAGGCCTAATACCATATGAGTTCCATGGTAGCGCAAGCGTGCAATAGCCTTAGAAAATAATGCCCTATGTTAGATATTTGTATTAAATAAAACATAAAATGGTTTGAGGGGGGAGGGGGAGAGAGAGGGGGGGAGGGGGAGGGGGGAGGGGGAGAGGGGAGGAAGGGGGAGGAGGAGGGGGGAGAGGGGGGAGAGGGGGAGAGGGGGAGGGGGAGGGGAGGAGGGAGAGATAGGGGAGGGGAGGGGAGAGAGGAAGGGAGAGGAGGGGGAGGGGGAGGGAGAGGGGAGAGGGAGAGGGGAGAGAGGGGGGAGAGGGGGGAGGGGGAGAGGGGGAGAGAGAGATTTATACTCTATGGAGGCCCACCTATTAACTCAAGGTGAGGTTTAGGTATTAGTGTAGGGGTTAGGGGCCACTTTGACATTTGAAGTGAGGCGTACGAACAGAACAGTGCTCTCTTGTGAAGATCTGATGACCTGGGGTAGTTGAAATATTTCATTATTATAAAGGAAAATTAGTTCTTACCTGATAATTTTCGTTCCTGTAGTACCAAGGTCAGTCCAGACCGTGGGTGAAGCCCTCGTTCCAGCAGGTGGAGACAGATCAGAGTTCTGAGGCTTGCCCATATAAGGACGGAACCCACCCAGGAACCTCAGTATAAACCATTGTCAAAGCAGAAAGGTATAAGATCAAACACGTAACAGGATAACTATAAATGTAATTTAAACCAACAAATAACAGTACAATTGAATGAACTGTGTAAACTAAACGCTCTTGTATAACTACCCCTGATCATCATAACGATGCTTCTGGTGCCTACAAGCAAAATCCAGGAAGATGATGCAGGAATCAAAGAAATCCTATAAGAAGGAAAAAGACAAAAAATACCTGGAGAAAGATTTGAACGGACAGAAAAGAACGGGCGGGTGTCTGGACTGATCCTTGGTATACAGGAACGAATATTATCAGGTAAGAACTAATTTTCCTTTCCCTGTACGTACCAGGATCAGTCCAGACCGTGGGATGTCCCAAAGCTTCCCTACAAAGGGTGGGACCCAGATAGTCCCGCTCGAAGAACCTGCCAACCAAAGGAACCAAAGACTGGAGCCTGAACATCGAGGCGGTTGTGGCGAGCAAAAGTATGAAGGGATTTCCATGTAGCCGCCCTACAAATTTCCTGCGGCGACACAGATTGAGACTCCGCCCAAGAGGTCGCTTGAGAACGCAAAGAATGAGCTTTTAGGCCTTCAGGTACTGCTCGGCCCTTGCAAATGTAAGCAGAGGAAATCGCATCCTTCAACCAGGGAGCGATCGTAGCTTTAGAAGCTTGCTTCCCCCCTTTGGGTCCACTCCACAGGACAAAAAGATGATCAGAGACATGAAAATCATTGGTGACCTCAAGATAAACACAATAAGACTCACTTAAGTTCTAGATGACGAAGATCACCACCACCAGAGGCTGCGATATCCTCTGGAGAAAAAGCGGGAAGTTCAACGGACTGGTTAATATGAAAAGATGAGGTAAGAAAGAAGGTACGGTCTTGAGAGAGAGAGACGCCCGAGTCCGAAAAAACGCAAGAAAGGGTCTCTACAAGATAGAGCTTGAAGCTCGGACACTCTCCTGGCTGAACAGATAGCAAACAGGAAAACAGTCTTGAGAGTCAAGTCTTTGAGAGTGGCACGACGAAGAGGTTCGAACGGAGCCGTACAAAGAGCTCAAAGAACCAAATTTAAACTCCACGAAGGACAAATAGACCAGATAGGCGGCTTTAGATGCTTAGCGCCTCTGAGAAAATGAACAACATCAGGATGAGAGGCTACCGGCCGACCTTCAATGGAACCCAGGAGGGAACCAAGCGCCAAGATCTGAACACGCAGGGAACTGACCGAAAGACCCTTGGAGAAACCTTGCTGAAGAAAAGAGAGTATCACCGCAACAGAAGGGGAACGAGCGGAAACGGCCCAAATCCTCACAGACATTTTCAAAAAAACTTCCAGACCCCGGACATAGGTAAGCAAAGTTGACTGCTTACGAGCCCTAAGGAGGGTAGCAATGACCTCTTCCTTATATCCTCTGCGTCTCAAATGTCTCCGTTCAAAAGCCATGCCGCTAGACAAAAGCGATCCACCTGGTTGAAAAATACGGGACCCTGACGCAGGAGATGGGGCAGATGACCGAGATGAAGAGGGCCGTCCGCAGTAAGATTCACTAGGTCCGCGATCCACAGCCATCGGGGTCATTCGGGGGCCACGAGAATGACTGGTCCGCGATGGAGCTCTATTCTCCGAAGAACCTTCCCTACTAATGGCCACAGTGGGAACATGTAAAGAAGAACATCGGAGAGCCAGGTAAGAACCAGCACATCCACTCCCTCTGAGCAATGCTCCTCCACTGGCTGAGGAACCGGGGAGCCTTGGCGTTGGCTAGCGTCGCCATGAGGTCTAGGTGAGGGGGGACCCCACCTGCAGACGATTAGATCCATCGCTATGTCTGACAACTCCCACTTGCCGGGATCGAGATGTTGTTGACTGAGGAAGTCGGCTTGGACATTCTCCTTGCTTGCTATGTGGGAAGCCACCAGGCGATCCAAGTGCCTCTCTATCCAGAGAAAAAGCTTGCTGGCCTCTAGTACCATTAGACTGACTTCGAGTCCCCCCTTGTTCGATTTATGTAAGCCACCGTGGTGGAATTGTCTGATAGCACTCGGACCTCTTTGTTGGCGAATCAGAGGAAGAAAAAACTTGAGGGCCAGGTGAACAGCTCGGGCTTCTAGACAATTGATGTGCCACCAAGACTGGGACAGGGACCAGAAACCTTGAGTCACATGGGATTGGCAGACAGCCCCCCATCCAGAGAGGCTGGCATCCATCATTACTATGACCCAGGAGGGAGTCAAAAGAGGCATCCCCTTGAGAAGGTGAGCCGGGGAGAAACCACCATTGTATATTGGCAATGGAGAGTCGGAGAGAGGGAGAATTTCCTGATACTGTTCCAACTTCGGCTTCCAACGGGACAACAATGCTCTCTGTAAGGGATGCATATCAGCAAACGCCCAGGGGACGAGATCGATCGGTGGAAGCCATGGTCCCCTAGAACCTGCAGGTAATCCCAACGCCGTGGGAAGCGGAAGAGTGACAAAAGTGTTCCAACTGATCGATCAAGTTGAGTGTTCGCGAGTCCGAAAGAAAACTTTCCCGACCCGAGTATTGAAAAGAGCACCCAGGGAATTCTAAGCTCTTGTGAGGGCCGAAGAGTGCTTTTGGAGTAGTTGACCTATCCAGCCGAGAGATGTGAGAAGGGCTAAAACCTGGTCTACCGTGGCATTGCAGAGAGGCGGCGGACTTGGCCCTTATCAACCAATCGTCCAGGTAAGGATGGACTAAGATCCCTTCCCGATGGAGAGCTGCTGCAAACGACTACCCATGGTCCTTGGTGAAAGTTCGGGGGGTGGTGGCAAGACCGATGGGAGAGCCCGAAACTGGAAGTGCTGGCCTAGGATCTGAAAACGAAGAAACTTTTGATGTTCCTGACGAATGGGAATGTGAAAAATAAGCCTCCCTGAGATCTAGGGAAGCGAGGAACTCGCCGGGACGGACCGCTGCAAATTACTGCCCGTAGAATGTCCATCTTGAAACGGGGAACCTTGAGGGCCTGATTGACCCTTTTGAGATCCAGAATGGGGCAAAAGGAATCGTCCTTTTTGGGACAATGAAGTAAATTGAATACTGGCCGGGCGCCTTGTTCTTGCAACCAGAACCGGAAGGAGTCGCTCCCAAATCCTGAAGTCTCAAAAGGGGGTGACAGGACCGCAGGCCATTTGGAAAAGGCCGCAAAAGGACATGATATATAGATCCGGCAGGTCCCCTGGCAAACTATAATGCGTAGCCGTGTTCTATCACATCGAGGGCCCAGAGATTGGAAGTGATTTTGGCCCACTCCTCGAGAAACAGAGAAAGACGCCCACCTACGTTTCGTGCGGAGGAATGGACTGGCTGAATTTCATTGGGGAGCTGATTTAGTGGTAGTGAGTTGCTGATGGCCATCTCGGAAACCCCGACGGCCACAAAAGGAATGGGACCAAGACTGGGACCTGGACACACCTCCCCTGGGAAAGGAGCCCGCGGGCTCTGCTAGCGTAACGGCGGTTCTCCCTGAAGCGATAGCGAGTCGGGAAAAAAGACTTCGACAGTTTGGGACGGTCCTCTGGCAGCTTATGGACTTTGTTTTCACCCAAGGACTTAATAAGCTTTTCTAGGTCTTCACCAAAAAGAAGAGTGCCCAACTGAGCCTTGGAAGAAGCATCAGTGGACCAATTGCATAACCAGAGAAGACGCCTGGCCGAAAAACGCAGAAACCATAGCCCTTAGCTTGGACCCGAAGCAAGTCATAAAGGGCATCGGCACCATAGACTATAGCACCCTCTAAATTGCTCAGCCTGCTCAGACCTCCGCAGACGGGAGGTCCTGGGTGCTGAGTAACTGTTGAATCCACCTAGGCTTGCCCGCTGCATGAGACTGCTGCAAATAGTCACCCGGACTCCAAGCGCTAAGACCTAAAAAATGCGTTTTCAAATAAAATTCAAGCTTTTCGGTCTTGCACATCTCGCAATGCAGTAGCGGCCCCCCCACAGGAATGGTAGTACGTTTGTAACAGCAGTGACAGAAGAATCTACTTTAGGGGATTTTTAACATGTCAGGCAGTCCTCAGGGAGTGGGGTATAGCTTATCCATAGCCTACCAACTCGGAGGCCCGCCTCTGGGACTCCCATTCCCTGAGGAGAAGCAGGCGTGCATAGGGTGTAAATGGGAATTACGTGTAACGCCCTGAGTCCCGCCAGGACCGGGTCCGCATTTGGTGTCATTGCAGTCTGCCACAGAGTCATCTGGTGGGGCATCAATTACCAACTCTTGGAGAACGAAGGGAATAAGGGGCTCCAATTCTTCCTGCTGAAATAAGCGCAGGACACGAGGGTCGTCGCCCTCCAGCGGGGGGGCTTGGGGTCGTAGTATCATATCCCCTAAATCAAGCGGGTTAGAGGGAGGCGGGGGGGGGGGTCTGCTGGGGGAGGGGGAAACACCCGGAACCACCCGAACCCTAACCAGACCCTGCGGGTCTGGAACCATATCAGGAGACCACACCAGGGGGAGGGAAACCACTGAGGGGGGTCTACCTCCCTTTGTAAACTGCTAAATAAGGACTCATGTAATAAAAGCACAAAATCCGATGAAAAAACGGGTCCATGCTGATTTTTTTGTGGAAGGGGGGGGGGGGAGGGGGCAGGAGAGGTGAGGGGGGTCCGAGCCACCCCCCCCCCCCCCCCCCCGGGAGTGAACTGGGCTCAAATCGGGGGGGGGGAAATCGGATCCCTAGCCCCCGGGAGAAGCAGGAAGGTTTCATCTGAAACACCTAAAAATGGCCACTGCTTGACGCACGTTCCCGGGAACAGGAACGGCTTTGAAATTCTTTGGGGAGCCCTTCCCCGAGGTCTAAAAGGTGGCGGTTCAATAGAGGAGCCCTCACCCCCTGAAATGCACCTTGAACATACCCCTTCGTGGGGGAGTCGGAGGCCTGACTCTCCACAGGCTAAACAGCAAGATGGCCGCAGCATAGAGCAGGGAAGCAGCCGCTAAGGTAATTAAAAACAAGCTGAGCAGGGAGCCCCTGAGGAGCTGGTGGGAGATTGAACCCCGCTCCCTCCTCACAAAATAAACTGCTACCTTTTATTTATTTGATTAAATAAGTATATATAAAATATATATTCTGTGAAAGTGAAGTTTTCTTTTTTTTTTTTGTAAATAAATAATTTCAGAAGCAGGGGCATGAAAGTCATCCCTGAAGGCTCAACCGAGGCATGTGCATCTCGGGGCATGGCCGCAGTAAACGTGGGGAGAGGGGACTGGCACCACCAGTATCAACCCACACTAGGTCACCGGGAAGGGAACCTAGGCTGACAGAAATCAGGGGCAAAGCCCCCCTAGGAACCCCAAGAGCGTGGGAGACAAAACTGTCTGCCCTGACACAGTTAGATCATGAGAAAACTGACAAAAATAATTTTTTTTTTATTATAATAATTAAGAAGTAAACTAAAAATGTACTTGCGTGAGCTTGCCCCGAGGAAAGAAGAAGAAAGACTACAGAGGGCAAGCTAAACAGGGAACCAAAGGTGAGCTGTTCCACCTGCTGGAGACAGACGAATACTGAGGGTTCCTGGGTGGGTTCCGTCCTTATATGGGCAGCCTCAGAACTCTGGTCTGTCTCCACCTGCTGGAACGGGGGCTTTACCCACGGTCTGGACTGATCCTGGTACGTACAGGGAATGTTGCCTAATTTGTTAACATTCATATTTCTATTAGCATTTCACTATGTGACATTAATCATCAGGGGGTTGCCACAAAAATGAATGATCTATCTGGAGATGCAGTTTCCAGGCCAATAATGGTGCAAAACAAATAGAGTGTCTTTCACCTATGCCAATCACTTTTCCTTCAGGTTAAGCCCTCAAGTGTTGGTGGGCAGTGAGGCATGAAGAATGGGTATTGAACCTCCCCAAAACAAGCAAGGAACTAGAAGCTTGGAATTGAGTAAAAGCTGGAGCACACTAGGAAGCAGGATGAAGCTCCAGTAAATGACGAAATCTCCTGATTATAATATGTAACGTGGCATGGAGAGGACCCTTGGGCCAGTGTGAGGAGGGAGAATTGCGAGGTAACTCTCTTCCACATGGCAGGCTGCAGGCTAATGGACAGAGCGAGAATCTGAGTCTTGGGCAAGGCACAGTCAAGAGTCCAAACTGAGGTCAAGGCAGTCAACAGGCAAGTTGTGCTTAAAGTCAAGGCAAGTGTCGTGGCAGGTGGCAAGTAAGATGAGGAAATGTTCAGTCCAAGGTCAGCAACGGAGGAGTGAAGCCAAGGAGACAAAGACCAGGGAAACAGGGACAAAGCAGGAGGCAGGACTGGATGGAAAGACTAGTACATGACAAGGCAGGTCAAGGCAAGAAGACCGGAACACAGTGAGACAGGAACAATAGAGGAAACACAAAACAATGAACACTGCAGGCTGAAGCACAGCTGGAGACTGTTGCTGAGGATCTGAGTGCTGAGCTTTCTTTTTATACTAGAGCTTTCTTTTTATACTAGAGCAGAGAGTAACATCGTCAGTCAGCACCCACAGGAAGTGCTGGCTACCTGGCCTATAGAAGGGTTTCAGGAAATGCAGGCAGTCTTCACTAGAACCTAGGATGCAGCATGCTGCGAGAGGCTATGTCTGAAGTGTCTGGAGGTAAGGGTTGCTACAAATATGCAGGAAACAAGATGGCTGCTGGGAGGAATTAAGCTGCACAGGGCTGGTAGGACTGGATAAATAGTCCAGCATCTCATACGCCACCTGCAGGTGAAGGTGAATTTGGCAATGGATCCTCACATGGTTTCTTATCCTGACCAAGAATATGGCAGTATATTCCCACAGTTTCTATCCATAAAGATTCCACATTGCATTTTGTTTTCTGGGGCTTTTATCCTGTTTGACTTTATGCCTTCCTTAACAAATAATGCCACCCCAATTTGATATAGCCTATCATTTTAATATAATTTCTACCACCGGTAATCATCCTTCCTCCAGATCTCAGAGCTATTATCTCTGCATGTTCATTCCACTGCAATACATTCTAAATCTCCAATGTTATTTTTTTAAACTTCTGGCATTCACATACAGACAATTCAAGTATGATTTTAAATTGTATTCACAGCCTGCCTAAATAGTTGAAATGGATAGTTTGGAATCATTTCTCTCTCTCTCTCCTGGTTTGTTTGTTTTTTTTTCATTTAAATTGCACTTAGACTACATCAGTCTAACACAACCTCTCTATTGAGATATTCTAATGTCCCCATTATGCCAATATCCCTTAAAGATATCTCACTTTGGACTATATGCTCCTGAGCAACTGTCGGCTTTCCCCAATGATTTAGTTTAAAAGCTACTCTATCTACTTTTTAAAATGCTAATGCCATAACCTGATTCCACACTGGTTAAGGTGGAGCCCATCCTTTTCAGAATAGGCTTCCCCCACCCCTTGTGCAGTTCCTAAGAAATCTAATGTATACAGTTGGTACTTTAATAGGGATGCAGGGGAAAAAATTGCTTTCAGTTTTTGTTCGTTTTTGGGAGGATATTTTTCCCACAAATTTCGGTTTGATTTGTTTCATTCATGAGAAAAAAACAAATCTAACAATAAAAAACACCCAAGAAGAGCCAAAACCCCAAAAATGAAGCCTCCCAGGGCCGCCTGCCCATAAAAATGCCAGGGCCAGGATCTCTCCAGCACCCACTTACCCTAGGCCCAGGTTGAAGCCTCGGCCTTCTCTAGGTCGAGTGAGCTATATGTCACCACAACCTCAGCCTACTCACGGCCAATGCCTCAGTCAGACCCAGGCCCGAAGCCTGGGCCTCAGGCTAGGCCAGAGCCAGGGCCTAGGTCTGATGCCAAGACGCAGCCTGGAGTCTGGGTCCTGAAGCTGGAGCCTTGGCCCGGACCCAGGCCTGATGCCATGACAGGACCCAGAGGCAGGTCCCAATGCCTGGGCCTCAGCCTAGGCTGGCACTTGGACACAGGCCTGATGCCATGACCCATAGGCAGGTCCCAATGCCTGGGCCTCAGTCTAGACCTGTGGCCGACCCAGGCCCAACACCATGATGAAATCCGGAGGCAGGGTCCCGAAGCTGGGGTCATGGCCTGGACCCAGGCCTGACATCATGAACTGACCTAGAGGCTGAGTCCCAATGCCTGGGCCTGGCTAGGCCAGAGCCTGGACCCAAGCCAGATGCCATGACCAAGCTTGGAGGCCGGTTCCTGATGCCAGAGCTAAAGCCAGACCCAAGCCCAATGCTGTGAACCAGTCCAGATGCCAGGTCCTGATGCTGGAGCTTAGGCCTGGGCCCAGGCCTGAAGCAGCAACCCAACCCAGCAGCCAGGGTCCTGACAACTGGACCTCGGACTAAGCTGCAGCATGGACCCTGGCCCCGACACTGCGATCTGGCCAGGGTGCCAAATACTGATGCCTAGGCCTCAGTCTGGACCCAGGCCCGACACCGTGACATGGCCAGGGTGCCAGGTCCTGATGCCAGGGCCTCAACCTGGGTCTAGGCTCCAGCCTAAGCTGAGGCATAGACATTGGGACCCATCATCCAGGCTGTGTTGTGTATTGGCTCTGGGTCTAGACCAAGGCTCCAGCATCAGGTCCTAGCCCCTGGGCTGGGTTGCGGTATCAGGCCTGGGTCCAGGTGCCTGCATAGCCCAAGGCCCAGTCATCCAGACCTGGCCTCCAAGTCGGGTTATGGCATTAGACCTGGATCTGGGCTGTGGCCCCGCCTTGCAGTTGAATACCCGACAGATCAGGTAAGAACTTTTTTGGGTCTCAGCTGAGGCCCCAGTGTTGGGCTGTGCCTAGGTCAAGACCCTCAATCACAAAAAAATGGAAAGAATATGTGACAAAAATAATAATAGCTCAATGAGAGTCACATATATAATTGTGGTTTATATATGTGACTCTTCATGGCATCGCGCTTGGACGTAGGCTGCAGCCCCTACTTTGGGCCTCGGCCTATGCCATAGATGAGGGCCCTGGCTTCAGGCCTAGTCTTAGGCCAAGGTGCCAGTGTCGCGTTAGGGCGTAGGCTTAGGCCTGATGCATTCTTTTTAAACGAATGCCAGCTAACAGAGGCATACTTAAGTGTTTGGCACCCGCCCAAATGTATAATTTTAAAATTTACACACAGAAAAATATGTTTGGAAGTTGCCAACTTTTCAAACTATGAAAAATTCTGAGCACTTGGACACGCAGAGTACAATTTTCACCTTTGTCATTCCACATAACTATTAAAAAAAATAAAACTTTTATTACTTGCCTTATTACTAGAAAACTATGCACAAAGTGAGGTGCAACCAAATGATCCCAAATATAAATGTACCAAAAACATTCCATTAGAACAGTCAAAAAAATTACAATTACTTAATAACTGACACCATCATCATTAGGAAAACTTGGTTTTTTTTTTCTTATCTTATATCCCACCCTTTTACCCACCAATGCCACCCCAGGATAGGTACAAGGATATTAGATGCCCTGGGTCTAGGCAAAGCTTACAACCATGTGTGATCCCCTCCTGCCAGCCCTCCCCACATACACAATTAAAAAATTATGCCATTATTGTAACAGATTTTACATGGAAAGTGCATGCAAAATACAGTCTTCTGAGATAAAACTATCACTCATAATATGAATATTATATTTCCATGCACTCCTGTGGTGCCACAACCAGAAAACCCTGCATATTGTAATGTGTATTGGGTATGGGCTTAGCCACCAGAAAGCCATAAGTAAACTGAATTACAATTACAATGTAGTCCACCTACCAAACCAAAACCACACTAACTGCTAGCACTCAATAATTAAAAAAAAACCTACCTAAGAAAAGGCACACACTGCAAATATTATACTGGACCCTAAGACACCAATACATCGTTTAAGAGAGCAGAACAAGCCAAGCTGCTATAGATCTGTACACAGAAACTACATGCTAGCACAATACCTCACCTCAGTCACCAAATGCAGAATAAAGAGACCCTATAATATAAACAGAAACATGGAGAAAAAAGCTGAACTGGAAACTGCAACAAGCCAGACTCTGTATATAGTGCAAAATGGAAAACATCCAAAAATATAAAAATCATAATAGTAAAACCATAGTAATAAAAAGAATACATATTTCAAAACAGATGATGAATTGACTACATCCAATAATTAACTCAAAATTTAAAAAAAATACCAACATCAATAAAACATGTCAAAACAGCAGACATATCAAATAAAGTCCAGTCGTAGTTAAAATAAATGGGGTAAAAAAAATAACGATACACAACTCAAGGAAGGAGAGTCAATAGGTCAACCACAAAAACCATATATACATACAAAAACTGTGAAACCCAAAATAATATATTATTAGCTTAAGAATGTGTCAGCAAGCGTGACGTTTGTGTGACTTTAAACAAGACACCAACCGGTCTTCTAATCATTCACCTTCATCATACTTTTACTGCGTTCAAAAACATTTTTAAGAAAACTACAAAAAATATATAAAAATGTTTTTGCACGCATTAAGTATGATGAAGGTGAATGATTAGAAGACCGGTTGGTGTCTTGTTTAAAGTCACACAACGTCAGGCTTGCTGACACCTTCTTAGGCTAATAATATATTATTTTGGGTTCCACATTTTTGTATGTAAAAAAAATAACCCCAGCTCTCCATACCTGCGAACTTTTTATCCAGAGATTGTCATAGATTAGTGGAGTAGAGGGAGTGTGCATCACACTTTATCCTCTCTCTCTCTTATATACACAAACTCCCTAACATACGTATTCATTCTCTCTCTCACACATGCTGACTCTCATATACACTCCTCCTCTCTCACACACATGCAGGCTTGCTTCCCCCTCTCCAACCACTCACACACACACACACACACACACACATAGGCTCTCTTCCCCCTCCCTCACCCACACACACAGGATCTCTTCCCCTCCCCCATCCACACAGGTTCTTTCACACCCACTGGTGCTCCCTCACCTCCACACACCACACACACCACTCATATTGGCTCTCCCTCATATATACACCAGATAAAACTCCTGTACAAATTTTCTTCCTTCCTGTTTCACATATTTTTTGACACTTTGTATATAAAAATATCATGTTAAACATTTTAACCGCCACCCTGCACACCCCTCACCCCCTACTCTGTTTTACAACCTATACTCCCCTTTTTGTGACTTTCCCTTATAATGTTGAGATGTATTTTCCATTTCTCTTTCCTATCCCTTTGTTTTATGTTATCTGTTCCTTGTAAACCGATGTGATATGCAAACAAACGTCAGTATAAAAAAGCCACAAATAAATAAATAAATACACCCACAGACTCTCACACACTCAAATTCTCTTCTCCCTCATATACCTAACTCTCTCACACTCACTGATTCTCCCTCACATATACACACACACACACACAAGCTCTCACACTCACTGGCTTTCTTTCCTACACACCAGGCTGCTCTCCCCCTACCCCACTCAACAAGCTCTCTCAAACTCTAGGGCTCCTCTGGCTGAACACTCTGGAGGCCTGGTTGGGCCTCTTGCTCCTGCCGCGGGTGGGAACAAAGATCCTGAAAGCCCCACCCTTTCTCTGCTCATACACTGGCCGACAGGGCTTGGATTCCCTGCCAGCACTCTAGGTGCTGGATGCGTCTTCCTTCAGCAGGGCTTGGGCTCCCTGTCGGCCCACTGATCCAGCCATGCATCCTCTTCAGTTGGCAGGGCTTGGGCCCCCTGCCGGCCTGCTGCTCCTGAGCTACTTCTTTCTTCGCCACCCGCTAAACACCTGTCTGACTCACCTGGAACCAAAAGACTGCCAGCCAGCACAGCCCAGCACAGCTGAGAAGCATGCTTATTTAATGCAGGCTTTTTGTTTCTCTCTGCGGCTGTACCACCGTCTCTGGCACCCACCTCCTTGTCCTCATCTGCGGCAAGACCGGGCTCCTCGCCTTACCCCTTAGCATGCCCTCTGGCAATGAATAAGGTTTGTTTCATTTGGGGAGCTCCCGATTCGTTTCATGGCCCCCAAATGAAATAAATTGCCCTTATTCATCTTGTTTTTTGAATTTTGAAAGAAATGCACATACCTACTCTTTAATAGATCACTATGGACAGATGACACAGGAACATTATAGAAATTGATCTTTACCAAATGGATTCCAATGAATTTTATGATAATCCATATAATTTATTTTATTTTGTGCTTATTTTGCATTTTTTCCCCAGGCTTTTATTTTTCTTACGATGTTCTTTTCATGTGTGCCCTCCCCCCCCCCCCCCGGTCCGGACAATGAATTACCCCTAAGCTTGGGGTAGGGAGGACCACATGAGAAACTATATTCACTAATGTGATTTATCTTTGGGTTTGTAGCCTGAGTGGGGGATGAGACAGAGTTCTGTATCCATCCCAAACAACCTCTCATTTGTGGCATCATAGGCCAGATAAAATCATCACACCAAAATAAAACAGTAATTAATAGAGATGTGCTTAGTTTTTATCTGCCGGGTCGGGCTTTGGGTCGAGTGACCCGTGGAAAACTTTGTTTTCCAATGGGTTGTTTTTTTTTTTTTCTCGGCAATTTTCGCCGGAAAAAAACCCCCACCCCAGCCCTTCAACTTTACTTAAATACAACCCCCCCCTCAACATCCTGATCCCTCCAAGACATACAAAAAGCCCTGGTGTTCCAGTGGGGTCCCGGGAGCAATCTCTCCCTCTCGGGCCATTGGCTGCAGGTAAACAAAATGGCGCCGGTGGCCCTTTGCCCTTACCATGTGACAGGGGCTAATGGTGCCATTGGTTGGCCCCTGTCACATGGAAGGAGCAATGGATGGTCCACGCCATTTTCTAAGATGGCGCCGGCCGTCCATGCCTCCTACCATGTGACAGAGGCCGACCAATGGCACCGGTAACCCCTGTCACATGGTAAGGGCAAAGGGCCACCGCGCCATTTTGTTTACTGGCAGCCAATGGCCCGAGAGCAGGAGATCACTCCCGGGGCCCCCGCTGGATCACCAGGGACATTAGGCAAGTTTTGGGGGGTCAGGAGGGTGGGGGGGGTTTGTAATTAAGTAAATTTGAAGGGTTGGGGTGAGTTTGGGTTTGTTTGTTTTTAAATAAATGTGCTCCTCCCCCCGCGCTAACCCAAAACAATTTTTCCCTGAAATTTCTTTGAAATTTTCCAATTTGGCAAAATCAAATGTACATCTCTAGTAATTAACCCTTTTATTAGTGTTGTGTAAATAGACAGTAAATCCAACCAGAACCTTAAATGGAAAAGTAAAGAAATGAATTATAACATAAATTTGCATTTTTCTTATTTTAAATCAAGCGATGCAAAAATAACATGGGGAATGGCCTGTTAGGCAGGGCAACCAACATTCTCATATGAATAGTAAAAAAAAATAAATATATATATATATATAAGGAATGGTAGTAGAGAAGGTTGGGGGGGGAAGCAGTGAAGTATACAGTTTTTTAAAAAATTGTTTTTACTCTTGAGAACTTAAAAATGGGGGTGGTGGAAACACATCCACCCTAATGTCACCAGTTTGTAAAGGGTGCAACCTGTCCCAAACACAAAATTGTGTGGAAAAAAAATCAAGAAAATGAAGAAGTTCCTCTTGATGGTGGAACTGGCTAGATGACAAACCAAATAGATGAGCACTGCCATGTGTGGAAGGTCTCTTTCTCCTGCGCGTACCCCCCGAAAACCTACCCCAAACCCCCCTGCGCGCTGAGCCTATTTTGCATAGGCTCGGCGGCGTGCGCAAGCCCCAAGACACGCGTAAGTCCCGGGGCTTTGCAAAGGGGGCGTGTCGGGGCATTCGGGTGGGCGGCACAAATTTTGGGGCGGGGCAGGAGGGGTGTCGGGGGCGTGGTCGAGGCCTCCGGACCAGCCCCCGGGTCGGGTGATGGCACGCCAGCAGCCCCCTGGCGCGCGCAGATTTACGCCGGCTTTGGGCAGGCGTAAATCGGCCAACAAAGGTGGGGGGGGTTAGATAGGGCCGGGGGGGTCGGTTAGGTAGGGGAAGGGAGGGGAAGGTGAGGGGAGGTGGAAGGAAAGTTCCCTCCGAGGCTGCTCCGATTTCAGAGCGGGCTCGGAGGGAACAGGCAGCGTGCGCTGATCCAGGATTTTATAAGATACACGTGGCTACGTGCGTATCTTATAAAATCCAGCGTACTTTTGTTCGCGCCTGGTGCACGAACAAAAGTACGTGCGCGCATAAATTTATAAATTCTACCCCTCAATGCTCAGAGGTCACAGTCAGGTTTGGAGAAAGGGGAGATAACAGCACTTCAAATTCCATACCACTATCCCAATCTCTGAGGTACAGCTTTGTAAAACTTCGGAAAGGAAGGCAAAGGCCAACTAGATTTTATGTTAAAATCTACAATAGCATTAAACCTCAAGTACTGAGCTACTGCACCATATTACCTGCAACACTGAATAATTTTAAGAAGTGTTCAATCATAGTTTATGGTTTGAATATATGTTTAAATAACATTGATTTAGTATTACCAGGAACTGGAAAAATTTGACTGATAATGTACTCATTGTTCACAGTATAAAATTACTTGCGTAACTTTTTATATACAGTGCTTTAAAAAAATGCAATGACTGAAGAAATGTATAAGTTTTGTGGACTAATGAAGGCCTGAGAATTATTCTGTTCTGACTTTTCTATTTAGCATAGAAGAATGAATAGAAACAGCAGTAAGAGGTATTATTTAACTAACATATAGATTGGGGCTTTTGCCATAAGGAACCTGTCCCTTATGGAAAAAATGGATTTGGCTGTTGGTTGACTCCAAGCTGCAACTTGCATGGGGTCATAATCCTTTATTTAGAGGCATTACTGAGGGCAGTCCTGGGGCATAGTTTCATATTGTCTGAGCAGTGTTGATATTGAGTGCTCCCTAAAATTAGCCAGGTAGGTCTGGTTGGACAAATACATATTACTACCATTATTAAATATTTATAAATACCTATCATAAAGTGATCCAGATAACCTCATCAGGATAAATTTATCTGGATATATTCAGTGGACACTTATCTATGTAAATTCCACTGGGTATTTGAGGAAGCTTTCTCAGATAACTTACCTGCTTGCGAGATTACTCAATATCAAGCAATCAGTTCTGGAATCAGAAGTAAACATCTATCTTTTTTCCTGTGCCCTAACTCAACCCCCATAGCCACTCACTTTAAGGCTAGTAAATCTAGGATCCTAATGAAACTAGGAAGTTAATTTAGGGACTCATCCCTGGTACATTTTCAACAAGGCCAATTTAAGAGCCTAATTTCATAGATTAGACACATAGACATTTGAAAATTTACCTCTTAGGGGGTCATTTTCTATCGGTATCGCACATGAAAAGGGACTTTTCGCATGCAAAAAGTCCCTTTTCGCGTGTGATAGCTTAATAGGGGCAGAGTCGGAACCAGAAGAGGAGGAGTCAGGGTGGCGTCGGAGCAGACGTGGTGGTAACTTCACTGGCGGCGATAAGGTAAGACCCATTATCGCTGCCAGTAGTACGTCCAATAGCACCACCTTTCATGGTAGCGCTATTGGGTGTGAAAGCCGGCAGTGATAACACCGTGGTGGTGCGATCGCTGCCGGCTTTTGTAGGCCCACCCCCCATCACCACGGAATTCAGTAAGCTGTGCGCCGATAGAAAATCCAGGCCTTAGTGATTGGGAGGGCAACTTTAAAATTTGTGAAGTTAAAATCACTGGGGTAGATCTTAAAAAAGTACACGCGCGCGTACTTTTGTTCATGCAACGGGCGCAAACAAAAGTACGCCGCATTTTATAAGATACACGCATAGCCACACATATTTTATAAAATCCAGGGTCGGCGCGCGCAAGGCTGCGCAAAATTGGCAGCCTGCGCGCGCTGAGCAGCGCAGCCTGCCTTGGAGGGAACTTTCCTTCCATGTCCCCCCACCTTCCCCTCCCTTCCCCTATCTAACCCACCCCCCAGCCCTAACTAAATCCCCCCTACCTTTGTTGTGCAAGTTATGCCTGCTCGAAGCAGGCGTAACTTGCGCGCGCCGCCTCGCCATCCCCATCCCCTGGCACAGGCCGCAGTGCCGGGGGACTTGGAACTGCCCTCCCGGCCCGCCCCTGAACCATCACCATGCCCCCGGACCCACCTCAGACAACCCCCTGACCCCCCAGACATGCCCCCAGACACACCTCGGACTTCCGACACGCCCCCTCCCGCCCTTTTTACGAAGCCCCGGGACTTACGCGCGTCCCGGTGCTTTGCGCGTGCCAGCGGCCTTTGCAAAATAGGCATGCTGGTGCGCGAGTGCCCTGCGCGCGTAAATCCAGCAGGATTTACGCGCGCAGGGCTTTTAAAATCTACCCCACTCTGTCTAATTTAGTTAGATAGAAATATGGACTGAGGCATTCCTGGAGTGTTTTTTAAAATTTTGTCAGATTAATATTCAGTGCTAAGAAGTAGATACTAAAAATGTGCTGAGTAGCAAAGATGATCAGTTAACTTTGCCAGATATTGAGCTGCGATTAACCAACTAAAGTTGAAGTTGAACATCTGGTTAAATCTAACTGCACAAACAATAGATTAGGTTTAGGGAAGCCCTTTGTATGGATGGAGATGTCCATACAAATTTTGCCAGTTAGCACCGAATGTCACACTCATCAGCTAGATCTGAAACCCTGCTCTGGGCATGCCCCGCCCAGCTCCACCCCATTTTTGTCTGGCTAAATCTGTGTGGACAGATTTTATGCAGCCCTGGGGGAGAAGAAGAGCAGCTGGGAGGGTATTTGTAAACAACTGGATAGATTTATATCTTTTTAATATATGTCTACATTTAGCTAAATAACTCCAGAGGCACAAATAGAAGACCTAAATCTATAGTTCAAGTTTTGAGCAGTTCGATTTAGTTAAATATTCAGCCATACAATCAGCCAGATAAATGTATCCGGTTATCTTACCCACTCTATGGCTTTATGAAAATCGTCCCTACTAAGTTTAATTCACTGTCTCCCAGGTTTGATTATATTCCATTAAAATGTAATAGGTTTCTTCATTGCATTACAGAAGTAGATAGGTTATCTTTCTGTGCTAATAAAAAAAGACCCAGAGTGGCAATTTATGTTCAGTTGTTTTAATCATGAAGCTATATCCATGAACTTTATGCTTAATGAATATTTTTGCACTATAAAAATCAATCTTATTGCATTGATTTTTATGCTATATCACAGGAAATAATGGCTATCAGGGGGTCATTTTCTAAGCCTATCGCATGCGAAAAATTCTTTTTCGCACACGAACAGTCCCTTTTCGCGTGTGATAGCTTTCCGGGGGCGGAGTTGGGGTGGCGAGGGGAGGAGTCACGGCGGCGAGGAGGCGGACGCGGCATTATCTTCACTGGCGGTGATAAGATAAGGACCGTTATCATCGCCAGTAGCACACCCTTTCATGGTGGCGCTATTGGGTGTGAAAGCCAGCAGCGATAACACCACTGTGGTGCGATCGCTGCCGGCTTTTGCAGGCCTGCCCCCCTTCGCCCCCCCCACCTCCCATTACCACTGGATTCACCATTCTCTGCGAGAATGGAAAATCCAAGCCTTAGTTATCATCTGACAGTTTAAGGCAGGAATACTAATTACAAGACTAAATGTAGAGTAAAATTTTAGTCAAATTTCATTCAGCAGTACACTCAGTTTACAATTTTCTTTCTTATTATTTATTATTATTTATTCAACTAATTAGCTGCCTTACCATAAGATGCCCAAATGGATTAAAAACACACACCACTGAATTGCAAAAGTTAAGATCACAATTATAACACAGACAAAATTTAAATCATAAACATCAAATACAGAGAAAATTACAAAAGCTAAACCATAAGTACTTATACCAAGAACAAAAATGAAAATCATAAACATCAAATATAGATAAAACCAGTTCAAATCATTAAAAAACAAATCCCCATGATAGCATTCAAACCAATCAATTATCTTAAAACTGCCAAATTATTTATCTTTTTAAAAGGGTATAAAATTCTATCAAAGTCACTCCAGAAAGGTTAAGTAAAAATATGCTCTTTATCAGTTCCTGAAAACACAATGGGGCAGATCGTCAAACCTGCGTGCGGGCGTAGATTTATTCGCGCAACCCGGCGCGAAGAAATCTATGCCTGATTTTATAACATGCGCACGCTGCCGCGCGCATGTTATAAAATCCAGGGTCAGCGCGTGCAAGGGAGTGCACAATTGTGCGACTTGCGCGCGCCGAGCCACACAGGCTTCCTCTGTTCCCTTCGAGGCCACTCCGAAATCGAAGTGGCCTTGGAGGGAACTTTCCTTCCACCCACCCCCACCTTCCCCTCCCTTCCCCTATCTAACCCGCCCCTCAGTTCTATCTAAACCACCCCCCCCCCCCCCCTACCGTTATCGTTGAAGTTACGCCTGCCTCTGGGCAGATGTAACTTGCACACGCCGGCCAGCTGCCGGTGCGCCATCCCCCGGCATGGCGGCTGTTCCAAAGGCCTTGGTCCCACCCTGGAACACCCTTTTTTCGAAGCCCCAGGATATACGCGCATCCCGGGGCTTGCACTTGCTGCTGAGCCTATGCAAAATAGGCTCGGCGTGCGCAGGGGCAGATTTTCTCGGATTACGCTCGTAGCCTTTGAAAATCTGTCCCAATAGTCTTTGCCCGCATGGAACTTAAAGAATACAAAAAAATACTAACCATACTCAGTAGAATAACTATATTCCTCACAACACCTTATAGGATCTCAAAATACAACTTCTTGTTGCAGATCAATATATTCAATGTCCACCACAATCTATTTTGTGAAAAACATTTACAATCATATGCCTCATAAACATCAATTTTTTACTTGTACGTTTTCTCAATGCTTTTAAAATGAAAACGTTGATTCCATTTACCGTATCTTTTTCTTTAGTTGAAATCGTGACTGCCTGACGATAACCAGCATCTTGAGAATATCTCTCTGCATTAGGAAAGTTACTTATGTTCACAGGATCCTTATTTTTAAAACAGAAGTGATATTTAGCATTAAATACTATTATTATACTTCATACAAACCAATAAAAACACACTTTAAATCACATCTTGAGTACACTAACATCACAAAATCACAAACTAATCAATGGATTTGTTCAGTCCCCAAGGTAAAAATCCAGAATTGTTTTCACACAAAAATGTGAGATTTCTGTCTCCTCCCTGCAAATTATAGCAATCTCTTCAAATAGTCCATTTTAGCTGTTCAAAAGTATGTTGATAAAGCACACAATGTTGGACCACTGCAGCCTGTTCAATCTCATTTTAACTTTTCCTTTTGTGCATCCAATATACACTTTAGCACAAGGGCATATAATGGGTAAGCCACATGGTTAATCATTTCTGCATCACTTGATATTGAGTGGTAGGATGCATCCCTACTTCCCCTGGTATCGCTTGTATACAAAAGTCACAAGATCTGTACATATTGGGGCAGATTTTCAAAGGGGTACTTGCGTAACCCCCGAAAAGCTGCCCCTTTCACCCCCTGCGTGCGCCGATCCTATGTTGCATAGGCTTGGCGGCGTGCGTAAGTCCCGGGGCTTTCCTGGGAGGCGTGTCGCGATGGCAGGTCATCAGGGGGCGTTCCGGGGGTGGGGCAATGGGCGTGGTTCTGGCCTGGGGCATTTCGGGGGCGTGGCTGAGTTCTCCAAAACTGTTGTGTGCTGGCAGCCGACCGGCAGGCGTAACTTTTATAATAAAGGTAAGGGGGTTTAGATACGGCTGGGGAGTGGGTTAGGTGGGGGAAGGGAGGGGAAGGTGGGGGGAGGCGGAGGGAACGGGCAGCGTGTGCAGGGCTCGGTGTGCGCAAGGTGCACAAATGTTCACCCCCTTGCGCGCGCTGACCCCGGATTTTAATAGATACATGTGTATCTATTAAAATCCGGCATACTTTGTTTGCACAGGGTTGTGCGAACACAAGTACGCCCGCGCACTTCTATTAGGATCTGCCTCACTGTGATCTCCCATACATCTTTCAGGACTTAACTTCCTCTTCAACATAGAATGTACTACCCAAACCCGGATGTTACGTCCACAGGAAAATGCAAATAAAGGCAAGTCAGTAAACATCTAATGCATTGCTAGTACATTCCAGTTACTATGGGGTCATCACTATCACCCAACCTAGCCAATTTAAAAGTAACTACCTTTGAAGAACATCATATTTATTCATTAAAGTGGACAGACAACATATTAGTGTGGTCCAAGTTTGTTGATATAAAGTATATCAGTGGCTAATAGAGATGTGAATCGTGTCCTCGATCGTCTTAACGATCGATTTCGGCTGGGAGGGGGAGGGAATCGTATTGTTGCCGTTTGGGTGTGTAAAGTATCGTGAAAATCGTTAAAATCGTGAGCCGGCACACTAAAACCCCCTAAAACCCACCCCCGACCCTTTAAATTAAATCCCCCACTCTCCCGAACCCCCCCCCCCAAATGCCTTAAATTACCTGGGGGTCCAGCGGCACACTAAAACACGGCACACTAAAACCCACCCCGACCCTTTAAATTAAATCCCCCACCCTCCCGAACCCCCCCCCCCAAATGCCTTAAATTACCTGGGGGTCCGTAGCCTTAAATTACCTCCGTAGCGGCGGTCCGTAGCTAAATCAGGGGAAGGGGGAGAGCAGGAAAAGCGGCACACTAAATCGTGTAGTCTTCAGCCGGCGCCATTTTGCAAAATGGCCGCCGCAAAATGGCGGCGGCCATAGACCAAAACGATTCGACGCAGGAGGTCGTTCCGGACCCCCGCTGGACTTTTGGCAAGTCTTGCAGGAGGTCGTTCAGCGGGGGTCCGGAACCCTCGCTGAACGACCTCCTGCAGTCGATCTCCTGCCGGCGCCATTTTCCGTACGGAAAACGATTCGCGGCAGGAAATTGCTCCCGGACCCCCGCTGGACCCCCAGGAACTTTTGGCCAGCTTGGGGGGGCCTCCTGACCCCCACTAGACTTGCCAAAAGTCCAGCGGGGGTCCGGAACGACCTCCTGCGTCGAATCGTTTTGGTCTATGGCCGCCGCCATTTTGCGGCGGCCATTTTGCAAATGGCGCCGGCTGAAGACTACACGATTTAGTGTGCCGCTTTTCCTGCTCTCCCCCTTCCCCCGATTTAGCTACGGACCGCCGCTACGGAGGTAATTTAAGGCTACGGACCCCCAGGTAATTTAAGGCATTTGGGGGGGGGGTTCGGGAGGGTGGGGGATTTAATTTAAAGGGTCGGGGTGGGTTTTAGGGGGTTTTAGTGTGCCGTGTTTTAGTGTGCCGCTGGACCCCCAGGTAATTTAAGGCATTTGGGGGGGGGGGTTCGGGAGGGTGGGGGATTTAATTTAAAGGGTCGGGGGTGGGTTTTAGGGTGTTTTAGTGTGCTGGTTTTCCTGCCCTCCCCCTTCCCCCGATTTACGATTTTTTGACGATAAATCGGGGGAATTGGTATTGTATCGTGGCCCTAACGATTTTTGATGATTTAAAATATATCGGACAATATTTTAAATCGTCAAAAAACGATTCACATCCCTAGTGGCTAACCAAACCGTCAAATCAAATGTAATCCAACATCAGAAGAATGGTAACAAATAAGTTGACCATATATTTGAAAAGAATATTTTATTAATTCCAAAACTAAACATCAAATGAAAACTTTTAGTAATCCAGGTGAGCGATTCTTGGGGGAACATTCCTCTGATGTTGGACTTATTGATGACATCTTTTTTTAGATGCACTGCAGAGAGAGAAACTTTATCTGAATTTCACATCTGAATTAGATGTTAATTTAACATTTTCCATGAAAGACAGTCAAATTAGCATTCCATTTTTGGATATTTACATTCAGGATGGAGATGCAATAGGAACAATGCTTTTTCATAAACCAATAAACAGAAATAATCAGTTGAGATTTCCTAGTCATCAACCATGATCTTTTAAATCTGGATTACTGGTGGGACAATTTTTAGGATTTGGCATGTGTGACCAGTTAGTGAATTTATTCAAGCACAATTACTGAAGGAGAGGCTATTGCAAAGAGGATATTCATGGGCAGTTATTAAACAAGCTTATTTAAAAGCACTTTATTAAGATCGAGAGCAATTGCGCCATTAAAAAACCAGATGAGAGCAGAATAGAATGGTTTGCATTTTACCATATATGAATCGAATAGGTAAAGTGAAATCATTTGTTAAAAAGGACTATTATTGAATAGATTAATAGCAATGTCCAGGGAGGAGATGGAAATCATAATCTAAATATGACAAAATAATTCTGAATTTTTACATTGAAGACCATTGGCATTGATTGGTTTGAGACTGTGTGATGTTAGTGTACTCTACGATGTGGTTGAACATGCATTTTTATTGGTTTGTTTGAAATACAATAACAGTATCTAATGCTAAATGTCAGGTTCATTTTAGAAATAAAAGGATCCCTCGGATATAAGAAGTAACTTTTCCTGACGCAGAGAAGAGAGATATTCTTGAAGCTTTAGTCAATAGTGAGCAAGCATTCACAATTTCAAGTAAAGAAAAAATAAGTGGAATCCTTGGAATTTTCATTTTAAATGCATGGAGAAAACACACAAGTAAAGAGAAAGTTGATGTTTATGAGATCCATGATTATAACTATTTTCCAGAAAACAAATTGTGGTGGACACTGGACAGTATACATGATCGACTCCAACAATTAAGACGTTGCATTCTAGGATCCTACAAGGTGGAAGATTGTATGACTTAATAAAAAATTCCACAAACTGGGCACATTGCAGATCTTCATGATGTTGTTGTTTTCTTATTTTTACCTACCTACATTTTTCTCTACCTCTAGCACCCCAGCACACTTTGCAGTGGGGGTGATTCACATTCCCTTGCTGGCAATTTCGTCCAAAGACAAACTCATGAGGGCTTTCTCCTTATTAGAATGGGATGCCCTTGTAGGTGCACCTGAACCCCCAACAATTTCAGCCCCCTCATTATTTACTGAACAGTAGCTTCATGGGCATTAGCATGCTAATTAAATCAAAACTTTATTCTGTATCTTTGAGAAAGGAATAGTGTGCAAACAGGCAGCACTCCTAACACCAAAACAAGAATACAGGATTCTTTTACTGAATTTTAAAAGTAGCTTTAGTGTAAGCTAACCATGGTCAGGAGACATAATTCAGTCATCTGGTCTTCAAAGAATTCTGCACTTTACATTTCAATTTCTACTTCCTGGGCACATATTTATCCTCTGTTGGCAATCATGCCTTTTACTTTCAAGGTCCACTGCAATGCTGCAATAATCCGCTGTCAACCAAAATCTTGCTCTATTTTACTACTTTCCAAAGAAAGCTAAAAGCTTTTTTATTGGTTCTTCCTTCAAATGTATGACATGTGTTTGCTTTGATAGTTTGCTCATTTGCTGTGAGCTTAACGTTATTATAATGCTGGTTCATAGCCCTTTTGACTTCTCATAGCAAGGCATTGGAAGTGAATAAATACACAAATGTGGATGCAAAAAGTATTTGACTGCAAAAACAAAAACATGTAACTGTTCCCCTCTAGGTCCCATGACATTTTAGCTTAGTTTAGTTTAGCTTGCTTCTTGATTAATAACAATTCCAAGGAAAGACCAGTGCCATTTATATTTAAAAACAAAAGTCAGTTTTACATGGGCATCATACAAAATAAAAAAAACCAAGAATATATACAATAGAAATACATAATATATAAAAAAAATGTTTATTAAAAATAATCTCCCAAATATTGTTCTTTTTGTTGTTGTTGTTTTAAACAAAACGCAAAACAATTATTAGGGATGTGCAGTTGTTTATGGAAATCACCAGTAACTTTTTTTGCTTTGTTTCTAATCTGAAACTAAATGAAAAAAGCAACACATTTTTATTTGTTTTCAGTTTTGTATTTTGGAATGTGCTAAATGGATTTAGTGCATGGTAACATGATTTAGTGCATGCCAAGATGCAGAAATAAAAACAAACGGAAACATCCCCTAAAAACAGGACAATAAATCAAGAAATAAAACGAAGGTTAATACCCCTAATATCTGTATCTGATCCCGAAATGCAAGCATGGCATAATACCTGTGCTTCTGTTTGCTTGAATATTTCGTTTCAAATATGAGGAAGACAATTTTCACAGCCATTTTATCCAGGTAAGTTGGCCCATCTGAAAATTAGTCTCCCTCAATCCAGTTAAAAGTATGTTTGCAGATCCATAAGGCACATTGTACTTTCAGCTACATTTGGGGGAAATGATCCTATGGGCATGCTTTGGGCAAGATTAGAAAATAATGCATGTAGATTGTATTTTCCAATTCTCTTGTATTGTTTTCCATAAAAGTTATAACTGTGCAGAAAGCAGGTGCAAAAGTATGTAGGTAGTTTGAACCCCAGGCAATTTTCAAAAAGAAAATGTGCACATATTTTCCTTTTGAAATTTGGTGCAAAGCCTGCAGGTAAAAAAGTGCCCATTGTGGAATTTACTAATACTAATTCTCTAGACACAAGATTACTTCTGCATTCTCTCTGTCCATTACAAATAATCCAAAATTCTGCTTCTCATTTATTGACCGGTACTCCTAGAACACATACTGTAACCCAAATATTGAAGGATTTACACTGGTAACCAATTTCATCATGTATCAAATACAAAATTGCAGTCATCATTCATAATCTTATCCACCATATATCATCCCCATGGATAACCTCTATCCTCCAGATACATACTCCTGCTCTCATTCTTCGCTCTTCTAGCCATTAATTGAAGACATTCCCTGATGCAGAGTTGCCTTTTCAGCCTTTGGACCCACACTGTGGAATTCCCTCTCTCCCTCCCATCTCTCCGGTTCACACACAATTCTAAATAATTTAGGAAATTGCTGAAAACTCACTTGTTCCTTGAGGTATTCCACACTGACTCCCCTTTCAAAACCCATCTTGTTATGTTGATTTGATTGTATCCTGTTTTAATTGATTTCTAATTGCTTTTTATATGTATTTTTTTATGTATGTTCTCTTCTCTGGAGGGGGCAGGTAAGAAATGCCATTAAATAAATAAATAGATTTTGATGACATGAGTATACATTTTTTTCTAACATTTGCATACAAAATAGTAAAGATTGAAGTTTATACACTGGTTATAGGGACATATATCTCCATTGCAAGTAAATCTACCTCATGCATATTCAATGTGGATATTCTAAAATGCAGACAGGATAGGTGATGTTACAAGACCATTGCTTGGACATTCAGATAGGATCAGATTTCTTTTTTTTTTCATACCATGGTTAAAAGAAATTTACATTTCCAATTAAACTGCAGGTAAGCTAATTTCTTATGAAAGTTAAGACACAAATAGCCACCTAATGTGAGGTTATTAACCAACACATGCATTTAGACCTCATTTTGTCCATGAACAGGAAACTGAAAGTACTTTATCATTACTTGAATTGGGATCCCCAGAGAAAGAGGTTCAATACACAGAGGAATCTTCCCAAATCTCTAATAGAATTTGTTCAAATGATTACCTTAAGATAGGAAACTGAATTACAGTATAGTTTATATAAATAATAAATACTCCAAAATTATGAAATATAATTGGATTGTACAGAGAGTCTAGGAATGATCCATTAAATCTACCTACTATGTCTGTCCCTTTCTTGACTACTTCTGCTGACATACTGATTCATGCTTTTATTAGGGATGTGCAGGCTAAAGACATTTGTTTTGGTTTGTTTTTTTAATTTTAGGGGGCCTTTTTTTGTTTTTCAATTGTTTAATGTTTATTTTGGTTTGCTTAATTTCTCAAACCGAAATAAAAACTTTAAAATAAAAAAAAAGCAAAGCAGGGTCTCCACCCTCTCAAGAAAACTGCGGGGTCTAGACCTACTCCACTAGGCTAAGGCGAGCCCAGGTGAAGCCTCCCCACTCCCCTTGACCTGCACGCCACCCCCAAAAAATGAGCCAGAACCCAGGGACTGCTCTGGCCCCCATTTACTCCCTCTGTGAGGATCTTGGGATAAGAAAAGTGCAGGAGCGATGCCCACTCACTCCTGCCCTGCCAAAAAACTTTTCAAAATGGTGTCATATATTTGGAGCAAGTGTGGCTTAGAAGGAGGCAATTTGTGTGTGCACTTGATCCATTACTCTAGGATTTTCAAAGTGAACTTATGGGTGTAAGTTTGCTTTGAAAGTAAAGTCTTCATTTACAATGTGCGCTAGTGTGCAGGCTGTTGTAAAATTACCCTCCCTGAAGCCAATTTCCAAATCAATTTACATGGACAAAACGTATTTTATCCTCGTTAATTGCCTGTCTGATAATAACTGATCTCCCTCAAGGTGGCAAAAAGTCCATGAGTTGTTGTACAATGCGCATACTTTTAGGTGCTTTGAGAGAAGGCATTTCTGGAGGCAGGTTAAAATGGGAGGAGAGAAAGTATGCATTTAGAAGGCATTTTCAAATCTATGCAAACACTTTTTCTAGCAAAAATCTACTCCCAGAAAAAGCAGGTGCACGCTTTGTCCCTGCAGCAATTTTCAAAGAAAAGGATACACATGGATTCCCTTTGAATACTGATGCAAAGCCCACAGGTAAAAAGGATGTGTTAACTTTATCCTAGCACAGACAGTTTAAAAATTGCCTGCCTTAACTATTATGCTACGCCAATCTGAATCATCTCCTATAAAAATTCAACTTTCAAAACGTCTTTGATTTAGACAACATATTGTTAGAACCCACGTTCCCCAGCTGCTCTGACTTACAGAGTTCCGCACCATCTTTGTGGCAGAAACACCCCCATTATCCACACACAAATGCACCTACAATGGGGACGAGGAAGTGAACACCTTAAACACGCGCGCACCCAAGTATGCAGATAATATGCATGCTGAGGCGGGAAACGAAAGAAGTCACCCTTGGATGATGTCAACTGCCTCTAGCTATTTAAACCCACTCAGCCCTGCATTCCTTGCCTCAGCAACAGATCTCCTGAGTGATCTGCTCCTCAGTCCATGTTGCTTTTTTACCTTGTGTTATCTGCCCTTGTTCTGTTTGCTTGTGCTCCTGTGTTCCTGCCTCCTGCTGTGCTTCTTGTGTTCTGGTCTGTCTTCCCTGCCCAGTCCTGTTCCATTGTAGTCTGTCCTGGTTCTTGCCCTTGTCTTGCCCTATTCTCCCTTGGCTTTACTCCCTAGTTTTGACCCCGGCTTGGTCTCTGACTCTTCTATTGGCCTCCTGGACTCGACCCTCTGGTTTAGACCCAACCAATGCCTGTCTGCTGCCTGCCCCGACCTCTGGCCTGTCTCCTGGATCTATGCTTGTCTGCTGCTGCCCTAATCTCTGACCTATCTCCTGGATCTATGCCTCTCTGCTGCCTGCCCCTACCTCTGGCCTTTCTCCTGGATCTCTGCTTGTCCGCTGCCTGCCCTGACCTTTGTCCGGACTTGAACTCTTGCCCTTGTGATCGCCCCAGGGACCCTCCTAAGACCTGCCAGCCATCAGAACCCAAAGACTCAACCCGCGGGGATACAGTTGGTGTAGGTGAAGCTCCTGTCAGTCCCACTTGGATTACGTCCACCAGCTGTTGGTGTAGACCCAACAGCTGGTGGACGTAAGTGCTTGTTCGTCCGAAAGTGGCAACCATACCACAGTACAAGGGTGCATGACCCTGTAAAGCCCCATTCTTGTGGTATGCTTGAATGTGATGTTAACACATTAAGCATCACTTTCCATTAACACACATTAATTGGTCTATAATATGGACAGTATCCCTAACATAAGATGAACATATAGTAACAAATTATTGCAAAACTTATCCACATACGAAGACAATGGATCAATAAGCAATCCTAGCTCGAGAACAACTGTGTGTCCAAATAGATTGCTCAGCATTTTGTGTACTTTAGACAAAATAAGTAATCAATAAATAAGTCAATGTTTCTGTGTTCTCATTCAATAACAAGAAGTTCCACCAAGAACTAAAGGAGTTTAATTTCCACACACTCTTCACAGTCCACACATATGCATGTGGAGATATTTGATGGGAAGTCGAGTTGTGTTTGGGAGGGTGTGTAGATGTGGCTGTGGGGTTTAAATGGGTGTGTGTGTGTGGGGGGGGGGGGGGTTGGACATCATGGGGGTGTAGGGAGTGTCAGAGAAGTGTATGGGGGATGTACTGAATGTATGTGTATGTGTGAGGTTTGTATATGGGGATATGGGAATGGGTTAGGATATGTGTTTGTGTGTGAGGTTTGTGTGGGGGTGCGTGGAGAGGTTTTGGATGTATCTGTGGGGAAGGCTGTGTGGAGGTATGTAGGTGTCATGGGGAGAGATGTATGTATGTGAGCACGTGTGTGGGATGTGTGTGAATGGGTGTGTACACCTTTGGAAGTGCTGGGGGAAGAACAATCAGATCTGGTCTTGAACTGAAGTCTGCCTTGTTGGAGAGCTTGTACTCTGCCTGTGAGCCACAGTGCAGGTCTCTGTATTTGCAGCCAAATAAGCAGTGGAGGCTGCATACTTGCTTCCAGCCCAGACCCACAACCCTGCCCTTGGGGACTCGAATTGGTCCTCAGGTTTTATAAGGGATCAGCGGGGCTATCCCAGTGTTCCCAGCAACTTGAGGGCTTGAAAGCTGTACTCTGTGTTGTGGATCCCAGGTTAATAAGATCTATAACCTTGTCTGAACCAAGTACCTGTGAAATAACTCTAATTGGACTGTGAGTACTGTGAATTCACTGTTATATACTATGTTCAAGTTAATGAAGGCAAAATGAATCTGTTACCTTTTCTATTATAAATAAACTTTGAATTGAATGAGAAGATACCTGTGTTTTAAGTCCTGTGACTAGTCACTTGACAGGTACTTTGAACCATTTATTGTATCTTGCCATGCCCTAATCTGACAGGTGGTGTCAAAGGTGCTTTTTGGTGCTATCTTTTGTCAGTTGCTTCAGTTATTTTTCCCCATCTCTGCCTGCCTCTCTTGCCTATATGTTTGTCATGATTCGATTGTAAAATCTGTAGAGCATGGACAGGGACTGTTTGTTGTGTGCTGTTTGTACACTGCTGCATACATCAAGCAGCGCTATAGAAATGTTATGTAATAGTTGTTATAATTTGCTTAAAGCCCATTGCATTGAGTGAGGCCAGGAGAGCATCACATATGGAGGAAAGTGGCACGGCGTCAACATGGATATTGAAATCACCAAGAATGATGGTAGGAGTGTCTATGGCTATATTCTGAGCTATAAATTCGATAAGGGGGGATGAGTTTTTGTCAAGGAGGCCGGGGGGTGTAGATTAAGCAGATCTGTAGTTGACCTGATTTAAAGAGACCAATTTCAAATTTGGGGCAGAGTTGACAGTATGCGATCTAAGTTTAAGGTCCTTTTTTGCTGCTAGTAGGAGGCCTCCACCTCTTCTTTTGGGTCTTGGTATGGAGAAGAAATCATATGTGTGATTAGGGAGTTGATTGAGCAGTACGGTGTCAGTTTCCTTGAACCAAGTCTCGGTTATGGCACCGATGTCAGGTTTGTCATCCAGAAGGCTGTCGTTGAGAATGGGGGTCTTTTTGATGATGGATTGTGAATTGAAGAGGATGAGGATAAAGGCAGTAAGGCCAATGAATTGTGTGAGCGGGGTAAGCATGATTGGTAGAAGAGATCTGGGATGGTCTATAGGGTGGGTGATGAAGTGTGTGTTATGTACTTGGCGTGGTGGTGTTTGAGTATGGGTATTGTGAGTCCCAACATGTTTAGGAGGTGCGATTAAAAGAGAGTGTCAAGGGGGCTAGGTAGCGCTAGGCTAGTGGTAGTGAGGGAGGAAAATACGGAAAGGGCGAGGGGCCGGGAGGGGCTGTGTTCCAAGTTGGTATAGGTCTCTCTCTCAAATTGTACACAACAAAGGACCCCAGCTCCTAATACATACCCCAAAACGGAAAACATCCTTCAGCTCTGAACCTCACTTGCACCACTTCTCATCTCATGTGTCCTTTCAAATCTGCCACCCTTACCTGCTACTCTGCTGCCCCGCCTACTTCCACCCCCCTAGGGCACCGCCTACCCTGCCTATTGCTTCTGCCAGCAGGAGGGATCCTTTTGGAATGGAGCACTCATCAATATGTTGTAGCCTATAATTGTTTCCCATAGAAAGCAAAGGCTTTTTTGTTTTGGGAGGGGGAATATTTGGTTCTCTGAAAATACTGACCCAATGTTTCTAGTGTAACCCGCTTTTCCACAAGGGTCACCTTCAGAGACTGCAGAGGTGGTGAGAAGCCCCTGTTACCGCCCCAGGATGGGGTTTAGTCCACCAGGGCTCACCGGTTATAAACCAAGATGAAAATTTTGGCTGTGCAGTTTTTTATTGGAAAGCATTACAAGTTGGAAAGAAGACCAAACAAATGCCAGCCTGGCTAAATGGTGCTGTGAAAAAAAGACTTTCAAAGCCAAAAAAAGGCATCCTTTAACGAGAAGTTCCACTCAGAAGTAAAGGAGCCTATTTTTCTGGTCCACATGTAACCATGAATCTGAAAACCCCACATAACTTTGTGCTGAATAGGACACAAAGAAATTAATTATTAGGGGACAACATACACACCAGTCTCATAAGACTTCTTTTCCTTTGAAAAGTAGATTAAAAATGATAATTATTAATGAGGTAATCATCATAGCCTTTCTTGATCTTATGTTCTACCAATATCTTCTCTTTACGATACAGATTCTGGATAAAGCAGATGTACTATCATGGCCCCGGTGGGCTTTCCACCGATGATAGTGCATTCCACCACTGCTTCCATTTCCTGATTTTGGTTCAGTAATAGACATTACAGTAACAGACATCTTTACCAATCTTGTTGTACATCCATCATGAATTCCTCTTCACGTTGCTTTACAGGTTAGGTTATACTGTTTCTCATTCCCTTCACTGGCAATAGTAAGAGACAATACTGTGAAGAGTTAAAAGTGAATCCCTTACCTCTTTGAACTGTTTTCTCAGTATTGCTTGTACACAGATGTACTTTTGATGTGTTAACTAGAAAATCTGTCTGAAACAGAACAAAGAAGCTGTCAATGGAAGGAAGACACTGACGAAGAACCACCCAGTCTTTTATTGAAGACCTGTCAAGACTGATCCCTCAGTATTCAGTTTGTCTGTAGTATTTATCAAGGACCTTAAAACTGATGCAGGAAATAATAAAAAAAAAAAAAAAAAAAACTTTAAAAAATTGTATCCTCTGAACTTTTTTCTAACAGCATGTGAAATTAAACACATCAGTTTTCACAGAGAATTTTTTTTTTTTTTAAAGGTAAGGTTCCAGAATCGTTTTTCCAGTACTTATTCACAGATACCAGAAAATAACTTGGTATAATTTTCCACTTTTTTTGTGGTGGTAGTAGATTTATATAAAAACTTTCTGACTGTAACTATTAAGACCAGAGGCTTGAATAAAGGACCGTAACATGGTTAAACAGCTCAACAAAGGAGAAATAAATATATCCCTTTTCCAACTGCTGACTGGACTTGTTATGTATTGTTGTATCACTTCTGGCCTGATACACAATTATGGGATGTGTCTGACATACATCAGGTAGGAAAAGAGAGGAAGGCGGGGGGGGGGGGGGGGCAGGGAGATCAATGTTTGGTTTTCAGCAGTGCTTGGGGAGAGGAGGAACCTGACCCTTTGGGGTTTGTTTGTTTTTTAAATTCTTTTAGGTTTTTTTGCATTTTAAATAATGTTTCATTTAAAATGAGGATGTCACATAGGGTTCAATATTCAAAAAATGTGGTTAAAACAGGCTTTTAACTGCATAAATCTGATTAAAAATCCCTCCTGCTGGCAGAAGCATTAGGCAGGGTAGGCGGTGCCCTAGGGGGGTGGAAGTGGGTGGGGCAGCAGAGTAGCAGATAAGGGTGGCAGATTTGAAAGGACAGATGAGATGAAAAGTGGTGCGAGTGAGGTACAGAGGTATGTTTTCCGTTTTGGGGGTATGTATTAGGAGCTGGGGTCCTTTGTTGTGTACAGTTTGAGAGAGAGAGAGAGAGAGATCATGTGACATCACCACCTCCTGGGGTGGCTGGACACCCTTCCACTGGCACTGCCCACTTGCTAAACTCTGTCTGCACAAAATTCCTGTGCACAGACTTAGCAGGACAAAAACGGGACTGGGCCAGGGCAGAGTTTTAAAATTTTGCTAGTTAGCAAAATATTCAGCACTAGTAACTGGCTATATTTCTCTCCTTTAAGTGTTGCTATACGAATGACCACCATGAATCTTGCTTAATTTCCTTGATCTTCCCAACACCACTCTCTTCTTTAGTCTTGCTGACACGCAACCTGCTTCTGGTTATCTTAAAAACATAGAAATGACGGCAGAAAAAGACGATTCGGCCCATCCAGTCTGCCCAGCAAGCTTAATCAAATTACTCAACTGTGCTTGCTGCATGAGAGGTGGTTATTCTGAACTCTTGAGAAGCTCATCTTGGTCATGGCAATCACCAGAAGTCATTGCTATCTGCCATCCTTTGCTATGTTACTACATATGTTACTATTTATATATCTATAACATCTATGAGGTCCGTATTGAGCTGTGTGCTGTCTGGGTAATTACCCAGGTAATTTACATTTATATACCCAGACAAACCCACATGATTCTGGTAAGTTTATCCAGATAACTTTAAGACTGCCTCTTGGCATGATTAATGTTATCTGGATATCTTACCCAGACAACTTTGAATATCTGAATTATCCAGATCACTGGCCCACCCTGAAATGCCTCTGGAATGCTCCTCCTTCATTCAGATACATTTTATCCAGGCAGGTAATGGTAACTTACCCAGCTAAAATTATTTGGTTAGAAGAGCAGGAATTTAAAACTTCAGGGTATGTCTAGTTTAATCAAAAGTTACCCGGACAAACTCCTTTGAATATAGATTAGGAATTAGTAGGGCTATGCACAGAAAAATATTTCCATCTCATTTCATTTTTTTTTCAATTTTCTTTGTTTTTTTAATTCATTTTTCTTTTTTGTTTGATTTTTCTTTTGTTTGAAAAAGTCCAAACTAATGTTTTAGAGAGATTATTATAATGACAAATCAATAGTAGGCTATCCAACTACACGATGTCTCTCACAATCTTTTTTAAACGACCATCATATTAGGCATGTGCAGCTGATATTCAAACAGTTTGTTTTTTTTTGCCCTTCCCATATCATTGAACAGTGAATAGAATACAATGAGCTGTGCTCTGCATCTGAAGTCTGAATTGTAAAAATATGCTGGGATGAAGAGAGGACCCCCCCTAAGTAATGTCTCTACTGGGTTTTTTTATTTCATACAGCCGCCAATTTTGTTATCTGCAGTTGATGTAAATCTTTAATATGGCAATGTCTTCAATTATTGCAAGCCTTTACCATGATTATAAGCTTTCACCACAGCAAATCATCTGTAATTCATTTTACTTTAACCCTTCTTAAGTTCTGGACGGGAAAACTTCACACCGTTCCGAACTTCCTTTCATTTAACAGAACATAGCTCTGTATGTCCTGTAACGGGTACTTTATTCCCGACAAGATCCTGACATGATTTAACAGCAAAGCACATCTTTTTGCTTGTTCTAAATCGTTTTTTCTCATAACAGCATTGCCGTGCCTTTCGCCAATATGATGTACTGTTTGGCCGCCACCAAAGTTTCGCTTCAATGCTGTATCAGGGCGGACTAATTTTGTTGATACCCCTTTTTTTCAGTTGCCGGGCAGCGTTGCCGGGCAGCGTTGAAGCGTTTCTGAGATATTTGGATCTCTTGCCAATACTGAGGTCTTCTCTCTACTATATAAAAATGTTTCCAAATAATTGTGATAATGAATAAAGTTTAAAATTTTAATAGTTAAATCTTACAATAGAGCAATCTCACTTACAGTGATTTTTTGCAGCAAAGAATCTAATCATAACTAGTTATTTGTTTAATATCAATTATATACTAGTTATTCCCAGATTTTCTGTCAATATTCTGATGAGTACCCTGAGGTATAGCGGCCTTGATATTCACATTGGAAACCTTCCCATCTGGATTGGCTGCATGGAAAGCCGCTTGACTCCTGCTGGTGAGCAAATTACCAAGTAAGTTGTCCAACTGGACTCCAGCCAGGCCAATAGGTGAGTGTTTCATTAAAAGTTTTTTAGAAATACCTCTGGTCTTCTCCTGCCTTCATTAATCAAGATATGCAAAGATGAAGGTGCTTGAGGTATTCTGGACAGAGCCAACTGCAGGGCCTCAGTTAGCTGAGTTTAGACTGCACTTTGTTATGTTAATTAGACTTGTAGCCGCCGATGTTTATCTATTTTGTGTTTGCAGAACATATCTATTTTGTGTTTGCAGAACATTCTGCACTGGTTGCTGGCCCGGGACTAGGATCTGGATTATCTTCCCCATTTTATCTCCCTTTGGGGCCAGCTCCCAAATGGATAACTCACACCAGGTGAAGAAAACAAAAACACCAGCTGGCCTGTCTGGCCTTAACTTACTACTTGACCCCTGACTGACCAGGTGGGGCTATCCCCCTTGGCCTGCTGTAGCAGAATTTGAAGTCAGAAGGCCTCAGAAAAAGAAAAATCTTTGAAAGGAGGTTTTTTTTTTTCTTCTAGGAGGCTGCGGATTATTTACTTGTGCTTCCTGCTTAAGCAAACAAATCTGCTGTGGCCTCGGGAATAGCCCAGGAGCACAATGAGACTTGACTAGAGCAGTCATGTGCAAGTATTTATTTACAGTGCTTCACAATTACAAAAACCAAAATAGTTAAAAAAGTGGACCTCCTCACCCCTGCCTTGTGAAAGAAAAGGGCGCTATGTAAATTGCCCAGCGATGCGTGTAAAGTCCCAGGATGCATGTAAGTCCCGGGGCTTGCAAAAAGGGCGGTCCGGGGCAGGGCAGGGGCAAGGCCAGAGGCCTCTGACACAGCAGCCATTACCGCTGTATTGGAGGATCGCGTGCCGGCAGGCTGCCAGTGCACGCAACTTGCACCTGCCCAGAGGCAGGCACAAAAGGTAAGATAAAAGTTGGGGGGGTTAGAGTAGGACTGGGGGGGAAAGGTTAGAGGAAGGAGTGGGAAGGTCAGGGTAGGGGGAAGGGAATGGGGGAAAGGCAGTGTGGCTCGGTGCGCAGAAGGGGGGTAATTTTCAAAAGGAGTTACATGCGTAAATGTAACTACTATTGTAGCAATTTTCAAAAGCCATTTACTCAAGTAAAGTGCACTTATGTGAGTAAATCCTATAGACAAGTCAATGGCATATATTGTAGCAATTTTCAAAAACCCACTTACTCAAGTAAAGTGAATTTACTCCAGTAAACCTGGTTTTTACTCGAGTAAATGCTTTTTAAAATCAGGCCCAAGGTGCACAATTGTGCACCACCTTGCGCGCGCCAACCCCTGATTTTATAACATGCACACGCCTGCGTGTTATAAAATTGCATGTCCATGTGCGCACACCGGGTATCGCGCGCACATGGATGCGTGCATGTCTTAAAATCTATCCCACTCCATACAGGTGTATCAGGAGGTCTTACCAGCTCTCTGGAGCCTCCTCAAGCTTTCTAGGCCTGGGTTCATATGGTAGGTGAAGGGAACTTCTCTTCACCCAGAATCCCTTGCAGCGTTCTGCTTTAAGGAGGACTGAGTTACAAATCTGAGTCAGACTCCTTAAGGTAGAATGAGGGACTTGTCTGTACATTCTATCACACAGATGTGTCTGCCTAACATGATGGTCCTTTAAAAAAAAAGACTGTGAGAAATGTTGATTGAGGGGATAATTAGTTATTTGAGAGTAAGAAAGCTAACTATTCAGAAATTACCTTTAGCCAATGCAGTATTGATTTCTTTTCCTTTATACATTTATGTATTTCTTGATTTTATTTTCAGTCGACTCCCAAAAATCACAGATAATACATTCAACAGACACTGTGACATGATTTCTGAAATATATTTATATTATAAAGGCAACGTTTCATATTTCTGTCCATGATGTGCTTTTACAAGATCATTCTGGATCATTCTGGGAGGAATGATAGTGGAGTGATCATGATTATTTTGTTTCATTAATAATTATCAAAATTTCGATGGTAGCCTAAGGCTCTGAAAATCAATGGGGGGAGGGGGAGGTGGAGCAAGGCTAAAGGTTTGCCTAAGATGACTAATAGCATTGCCTAAGGACCCTGCCCCTACTATTAAGTGACTTGCTGATTAGATATCTATGGGGCTAATTTTCAAACGCCATTTCCATGTGTAAATGGAGTCTGAAAAGTGCCTACCCTATCTATGGGTAAAGTTATGTATGAAGAGCTACTATTTGCATAGCTTTACCTGCAATAAAGGGAGATGTTCCCTAGAGCGTGGATGGAAATCTGTTTGCACTTACATGTGTAAGTCTGTAGTTCCAACAGACACATGTAAATTTATCAGGTAAAAGTACCCGCACAAATAGCAGGTGCAATTTTTTGTGCATGTGCTTTTTCTTGGACAATTTAAAAAAAAAAAAAAGGTTTTCACTTTGAAATCTGGTATAACGTTTACAGGTAAAACTTAATCTTAAACTTTGCACTTCCACAGGCAGTTTGAAAATTGCCCTCTATAAGAATAACAATGTTATTAAATTAACTCTCCATTTCTTCCTTCTTTCCTCCCCTGGCCTTTCCTTCCACATACACACAACCCTCCACATACAATTTCCAGTTTATAGTGGACCTCATTTGTAAGTTCTTCATTCTTCTTCTTTTATTTTTTCAGAACTTAGCCCTCTAATTCTCTAGCAAAAATGGAGGACCAAGAATGATGTTTTATCTTATTTTTTTTGCTTCTTCTTTTATAAATGTATTTGGAATTCCATTTCTGCCAGACAAGACCAAATCCAACATAACAAAGCAAAATATGTTATTATTTATTTAGTTTTTTTAAACTTCACAATTTCCAACAATGTTGTACAATGTGGATTACAATTAAAATCATTCAACAATTAATTTCCCATTAGACAGACATGCATACATTAAAATCAGGAAATATGGGATGGTTACTTTCCAACCGGCCCGCGGGTACTCTTTGACGCATGTGCATTGGCGCGCCTCCCAGATACGTGGCCATTTTATAACTTCCCATGCATATGTGCTGCATGCATGTTATAAAAAGTCTGATCGCATGCATAGGTGCATCTGATTTTAAGTGGGCAATATGCTTATGTGCATAAATCCCTCCTCTACCGCATATGTTGGGGAATTTTAAAAGGGGGTGTGCACCCCCGCCATTGCCAGTCTCACCAGTTCACCCACCACTTCACCCAGTTAATAGCTAGGTCTTTCTAAACCCCCGGGCCCAAAACTGAAAGATGGCCATTTTCAGTAACTTAAGCCGGATATGACTTATCCGGCTAAGTTACAAGGGATATTCAGCAGCAGATCCACCCACTGCCCACCCGCCCACTTTCCAGCTAGTTTAAAAGACTTATCCAGCTATGTAGTGGCCACAGATATTGAGTGGCCTGCTAGATAGCTGGATAAGTCATATTTATCTGGCTATCGAGCACTGAACCCACTTTCAATATCGGGCCTCCTAGTTTGATAGACTTCACTCCCCCTTTTAGCCCAGACCCTTAACCACCAGAGTTATGGCTAGTTTTTATTTTTATTTTTTAACTTATACCTCCTCCATGGCAGAAATAGCCGTATGCTTCACTGGACCTGGGCGTGTGCCCAGATGTGTATTTATGCGCATATCTCTTGACCATGCACCAAGTTGCCCATGCCTTGCTCAGGCCACGCTCACACCCTGCCCCCTTTTTTGAAATGCTTTGGGATGTGTGTGCAGTGGGAGATATATGTGTATCTGGGTGGCTTTTAAAATTCAGTCGGCAGGCGCCAAACCGACTAGTACGTGGCATGCATCTCCCAATTGGTGCACGTGCCGAGCTTTTTAAAATTCACCTTTATTAGCGCATCCCACTCATAGCATCCCTGGCACAGTTGTCTTCCTTAGCTTTCTGTCAATTAAGTCTCAATACTCCCCTTAAATCTTCTTCAAAACAAGATAGTTTTCTGGAATTTTATTGGTCACAGGGAGGATAACTTTCAAACAACTACATGTGGCAGCATATATGTGCATATATGGCCATGAGTAGATCTATGATAGCATTTTATAGCCCATGCATATGATATACGAGTGTACTGTAAAAATCCGTGTATCTTTACCCCAGAACATAGATGATTATGCGAGAATACATGGCAATGCACTGAAACCACGTATATCGATGCATTAAACACGTGTACTTTTCCTACCTATTTTAAAACTATAAATAGGTATAATTTTATGTGCAAAAGTAAAGTAAGTCACAACCAATGGCCTATTTTTAAAACATGCGCACGTCAAGGAAATTAGTGCTCAGTTTACCAATTAGTCCACCATTTCGCCCAGTCTTCCTCCAGGTCATCAAGTCCTTCCTGGTTCTTCAATCAACACCCCCCCCCCCCTTCAACCAGACCTCCCCACCAAGTTTAATAACACTCACACAGATAATTAGCTGGTGTAAAATACCAAATTAACAAATGTACGCACATGTCTTTTTAAAATAACAACTTACACACAGGCTAAGTGCTGGGCCCCTCCAGATCTCCCCTTTTTTCATGCATATATGTACACATGAGAAATGACAATATGTGCATATTCTTTAATGTTATAAATACAGAATACATAAGTAGATGCTTACTAAGGTATATATACTCATTTTTAATGCACATAAAGTTTGAAAAATTCACTCTCAAGTATATAATTTCTGGATTGCAATTGTTTATCTAAGAATGCCAAAGGAGAAGATTTTCAATGTTTTGATGTTGCATGAGGGTAATTTCAAAACCGAAGAAATGACCATGTTAAAAACTTCCCACCCTCTCTGTGGATAAAAGCATGCATGAAGAGCCTCTATATGCAAACATTTTCCCGTAGTGACAAGAGATGTTCCCAGGGGGTGGAGATGGAGGAAGGTTTGGGACTACATTGCATATTTTTGTATTTTCAAAAGTATGCACGTAGCTTTCTTCCATAAAATTAGCCATACAAGTTAATAGGTGTAAATGTGTGCCTGTATTTCCTGGAAACATTTTCAAAGGGAAAGTTACATGTACTTTCCCATTGAAAATTAGTATAAGATCTATGGATAAAAGCACACACACACTACACCACTGCGGGCAGTTACAACCCCACCCCCCACCCCCCTTGTGTTCAGGCTAATATCAAATTATGGTTATATGGTTATATAGGGAATGAAAAAACAGTTTCTGTGACTCTTGTGTGGTGGAACAGCATGACTATGAAACATAAAGTGGATAAACGCGTGACATTGCTTTTCATAATCAAATATATAGAATACCCAGTCTGAAAATACCCACTTAACATATCAATGGTATGCATTGCTCAGAATTTGCTAAGAGGGAATAGCCTTTCTTCAGGAGATTCAACACTTTCAAGTGCCCATTTTTGCTATACCGAGAGCTAAATTTCACACAAACGAGGCCACTAACCTGCAGGAAATCTCATGAGTTAGTACATCAGCTTCCTAATGATGAAGCAAGATATACCATAGAACAAAAGGGAATGGATATTATTAAAAGAGGACTCCAACTGCTCAGAAAATCAAGCAAACACAATGGGCCTAGGCAGTCCTGCAGTTACTATTGTATATGATGCTTAGCATGACTTTAATAGACATTTTGGGGAATTCTTAGTGAAGGTTTTAGATAATTAGACTTTTCCAAATACATTTACTGACTGGATCAATGCCATCCATATCCACCCTACATCAAAAGTGTACGTAAATGGAGAAGAGTCAAAAGAGTATAAGACTGAAAGAGGTACTCATCAGAAACGCTCATTATCTCCATTATTCTCGGCATTAGAGATTTAGCCATTTGCAAGGCCCGAGACTTCAGAAATATTCCAGGGATTACTGTAAATGGGATTGTCAATACAACTGTATTATGTGCTGAAGATTTGTTATGTTATATTTCTGATCCATCTCAATCCACACCAAATTTAGAGAAAGTCACTGATGAACAGGGATGGATTTTCCATTAGGCACAGCCGGCATTGTGCTTAGAGGTGCCTAGGATACACTGTGGATAACATTGATTAGCTAACTTTATTTAAAAAATTATAACCAAATTCACAAAAATATTACATGTGGATCCATGGTAAATTTAGAGGACCCCACACTTCAACATCACATCATCAGGGTCCTCTACCGCTTCCCTTCTGTTGAATAGGGAGGGAAGGGGGAAAGCACTGAAGATCCTGGGCCATGCCTAAGGGTACATGATATAAATCTGGCTTGTTGATAAATATGGCTATATATCAGGATATAAAATTAATCCAGAAAGACAGAACACAATTAATCTTAACAAAAGATATTAGATAACTAATAGTCCCATTAAAACTAGCATTAGTATTACAGTCAAAGGGTTCAAATCCCTTGAAATTAAAATCACTAACAAATGCAATATATAAATAATGTAACCCTTTCTTCAGATTTTACGGTAGTCCAAGGGCACATAAAAGAATTTCTCTTGGGGCTATCTCCTTTTGCCACTTCCCCAATTTTAACACGTCCCAAGGAGTGGATTCTTTCTATAGGGGAAAGGCTTAACTTTGTAGGCCCAGGCGGTGAACAGGAATTCTCCCTGAGGTGTGTTAATGTCCCCTTCAGTGGTGTTAGAACCGTAGAAACAGGCAGGACACTATGTGGGTGTTCAAAAGAAACTTTACTTTGATTTGCAGAAATTAAATAAATGTCCTTTTGATCTGTTACTTGTCTTACTGCACATCTGTGTTCAATCTGGGTCACACATAAGGTACTCTCTCTTCTTCACTCTGTGCCGGTGTCCTCTAGGAACAGTCACCTCCTTTTCTTGTCTGTGAGGTAAGGGTCCCAGCCAGGAAAGGAACCCTATTGAGGGGAGTCCCCTAAATTCCTTATAAAATATCCATACCTACAGTCCAACAGAGTCCCAGATTTTCTCAGCTTGTGTCCTGCATTCCCCAGGTTTGAGATCTGGTTGGGGTCTCCAATTTGATCTTGAAACTCTTCTCTTCTGGGTTCTTTCTGTAGTTTTACCTCTTAGGGGAAAAGGTCTTTTTCTGGACAGGGCTCTTACAACCAAGCCAGTGAGGAGGGGTGGTACAAAATGTCCTCACAAAAAATGCAATTTTGCACAAAAATCCAAAACTTCACCACTGGATAAGGAGTCATTGTAGTACTCTCACTGACTGGAAAGGAATAACCAGGTCTTCTCCCTCCTGCCCTGTAGTTACAGGGATGCATCACCAGCAGGAACAGGATTCACCCAGGCACAAACAAAATTCTGAAAGATTTTCTTACTAAACTCCTTTCTATTCTCAGGAAGGGATAAGCCACTACCAGGCAAGGGGTACATTGGAAAAAAAGCAATCTACCAAATCAAAATCGGAGTAAAAGTGAAGCCCATTTCGCTCACGGCAGAAGATGGAGGCAGCTCAGCACGATGCGAGTGGAGCCCATCCCACTGATGGCAAAAGATGGTAAGGGACATGATGAGTCTTTATCACTCAAGGCAGGTGCTAGAGTTGATGGAAAAACTTATCTTATTGATAATCAATCTACCTTTCCTTGGGTTTCCAGAATTTCCATATAAGTGGCAAAATAACTGAAAGCAATTGAAGGCCATGCTCCCACTCTGTTTATCTGTCATGCCCCAGATATACCACCTCAGGGGTCTTGATCCTACCACTCTGCCTACCTGCCATGCCTATTATGTACCAGTATAGGAGTTTTGGTACCTCCTTGTATTTTGTTGCTGTTACTTTATTGGTTATTCTAGGGTGTTTTGTCCCCAGAAAAAAAATGTGAAAAAAGAAAAAAAATATGATTCTCTTCCCACTCCACGGGTTTTATGGTTTTTCATTTTGTTCTACCCCTTTACAATCCTAGCCTGGTGTTCCCACCCTGTCATTAAGTTTAGGGGTGCAGTGACCTGTCTGCCTCAGGGCACTTCCAGTTCCCCTCCCACTTCATGATTCTAACTTCAGGAAAAGATAATGTGTTCTCCTAAGAATTTGACTTTTATTTATTAGATTTGGCAGGATATAGCATTTAGAACAATTCCTGTCTTTAACATCCAGTTTACCCTAAAGGATGCTCTGTACCATAAGTGGTTTCAAACACATGCCATAAACCTTAGCCTGCCTAATATACTAATACTTATGGCTAACCTACTTACCCCTGGTCCCAACTTCAGGCAATTTCCCTTTGTTTACCTCTGAAGCAGGCTCTGGCTTGAGGTCTGAAGAGACAAACGAGAGCCATTAGGTAACCCACAACAATAAATCCAAAAAATAAAGGGAACCAAAACAAAAATTCAAACGCACAGCAGGTCAATCAAACATAATGTAATATCAAAGTAAGGTGCCAGCAAGTCATCATTCTGGGCCTCTCCCTCTTCAGCTGCAAGCGAGATGAACGCCGCCTGTGGATAACAGACCACTCTCTTCCACCACAAGTGGGTTGAGCTCTGCTTGTGTCCTGCCGGATGTCGCCACTCCTCGGCTACAAGCAGGGTGGGCTCCACTCGTGGCGCACTGGGCCTCCATCTTCTACCATGATAAATGGGCTCCGCTTATGGAGCCCTTCATCTTCTGCCATCTTTTGCCATCAGTGGGATGGGCTCCACTCGCATCGTGCTGAGCTGCCTCCTCCATCTTCTGCTGTGAGCGAAATGGGCTCCACTTGCAGTACACTGAGCTGCCACCATCTTCTGCTGCGAGCGGGATAGACTCCGCGCGTGACCCACTGGATATCACCACTCTGCCAGTGGCCTCAGGTCGGAGCCTCTCAGTGGTATCCCCTCCTGGCTGTCACCCAGGACAGACTGCCCCCCCGCTCCTTCTTAGTATGCTACTGCCTCCAGCTTCTCTCATAGCTGTTAGAATATTGCATAAGGTTGCAGGCCCGATCCTGTGGAACTCCCTTCCTGAACAAATCTGTTTAACTGCAAACACCAAAGAATTTAAGAAAGCTTTGAAAACCTACTTTTTTACTATTGCCTACAACATGCAATAACTATTACCTTCTACTCCTGAGATTATATTGTTTTCCAGACTACATTTTAATGTAAATGTGATGTATTTATAATTGCTTGTATGTCGTTGAGCTATACATTTTTTACTGTAAACCGCTTAGACGGTCAGACTACTGTCCTATTTTGCGTATATATAAACTTTTAAATAAATAAGGTATGGGGGTGTCGCAAGTCACTACCTGGGCCTTGCACAACCTGCTGACAGTTTCTAGAACACATGGTCAGAGCAAGGCTACTTGCAGAATGAAACAACTTTATTCCATGTGCTAATGATCACATATCACTTGAACCTGAATTCCTTTTACTTTCTTGAGATACCAGGATTTCTGTACAGTATTTGGATAATTAACTGTAGGCCAGCAGAAGTCCCACTGGACCACCTAGAACCTTCTTCTCCACAATACCTTTTGTAGATTCCATGTTCCTAATCAATGGCCAGGGCATCTCTGCTCGTCTGAATAAGTCTACTTCCTCTGAATCCCCACCTGGTTTTCCTGGGAGCAACGTTCCTTTACTTAAAAGCCCACTGGCTTCCTATAGCAGTTTATTTAATTGTAATCCTTTTCTTTGATGTGGCATATCCCTTCAAGGGCATTCAAAAATAATTTATGTCTGTGGGGCTAGGTTCATAGTTATCTTATCTCCCCTCCTTTATATCCAAGGTGTAGGTCCTTTCTGTGAAAGGAAGCTGCTGCTTGTGGCCCAGGTGGTGAGGTGCTTCTTTAATTACTATGTGTGTGTTTATCTGTAGTGCTGTAGTGCTGCTTGACTGGGACAGATGAGCAGGTCACAGAACTGGGTGTTCAAATAATAATTTACTGATTGATCCAAAATGTAATAAATGTCCAGCTCCTAAATAAACTGAAATTACAGCTGGGTGTTTCTTCTCTCTGTATAGCTGGTGATGACTCAGGTTCCTGGGGTGATTCCTAATACTCCTGCACTGTGTGTGTAAGAGGCCCAGTCCCTGGGGGAAATCCTACTCAGTGTTTGATCCCCTTAAAGCATGAAAAGTCCTACCTGAGTTCCAAGTAGTTTTGTTCTACACCCAACTGTGCCAATGTTCTGAGGGGGTGGGGGGGGGGGGGGACACATCCAGTGGTGGGTCTCCAAATTTGATCTGCTTCATTCTTCCTCAAATCTTAGTGACGCTTCAGAAGGAAAGGTCTTTAGCTGACAGAGATCAAGCTATTACCTAAATCTCCACTGGAGAGAAGGGGGGACAAAAACTCCTCTTAACAAAAGAGAAAAAATACTTCACTCAACTGTCCTGAAAACACTTCTGGCAGTACTACTATCACTACAGCCTTTTTCTGACATAGAAGGAAGCTGGCAGGTCTTCAGTGTCCTAGCCTCCAGACATGGGAGATTGCCATCTCCAAGAGAAACACTCCAGGAACAACTCACAAGAGAAAAAAAATCTTCTTAAACAAAGTCCTTTTCTAACTGTGGGATAGATCCTTAACAAGCAGGTAGGGCCTGGAAAAGACTTCCCTTCAAAAATATCCTTGGTGAGGGAGTAGGCCTCATTATAATGGAAAACACTCATTCTACAAAACCAAACTCAAATGCCACACCTTCTTCTATCCTGGTCCCTACTTATACACAAGGTCCATACACTTATAAGGTAGTGCTGACTGCGGTATCCCTTCCAGCTGGCTGATGGGATGCTTGGGCCATCTAGTGGCCTGACCAAGGGTTCACCACATCATTATCCCCAGCTGTGAGCCCCAATCACTAGTATAGCTTCCAGTAGCAGCTTTCTTTACTCAGATTGGTTCCTTGCCAAGGCTCTCCAAACTACCTTTCCCATCAGCCTGTGCCTCTTTGCTCCTTCTGGCTTTACCATCACCTGGGCAACTCTAGTTTATTTTATCTTCCCATTTTTGAACAGTGTTTTCTATGGGACTGCTATCAAAGCTCCCACTGTCTACTTGAATCCCTAGTTGTCCTGTCCCTTCAGGATGCTTTAATGTGTGTGAACTTCCTTGAAAATCACAGTGGGCTATACATCAACTGGGTGTGCTTCAAGCCCACCTGCACCCTGTTTTTTCCCCCATTAGAGCTACTACCTGCCCCTACCTCAAGCAGGATACACCAATATTCCATTAGGGACTGGTAAGGAGTGTGTAGTGTTTGTGCTGGTCCTGATATTACTGGTGAAATGACGCTACTCCCCTTTAGCTTAGTCAGCTGTGCCTATAAGCAATAATGGCATTGGTTGTTAGAGATGTGAATCGTGTGCCCGATCGTTTTAACGATCAGGTTCGGATGGAGGGGGAAAAAAATCGGATCGTTAGAGATGTGAATTGGAATCGGTTCCGATTCCAATTCACATCATTAATTTTTTAGTGAGGCCTGAGCAGATAAAAAAAAACCCCACCCCGACCCTTTACAAATGACCCCTTTGCTCTCCCACCCTCCCGAACCCCCCCAAAAAATGTTAAATTACCTGGTGGTCCAGTGGGGGGGGGGGGGTCCCTGTGACAAAGTGAGTGCAAAGGCGATCAGCGCCATACTGGCAGTCGATCGCCTTTGCCCTCACTTTGTCACAGGGAGCGACGGTCGCTCCCTGTGACATAGTGAGGGCAAAGGCGATCGGCGCCATTTTGAAACCAGTCCAGCACCGGCACCGAGGGTATGATTGGATGGCTCCTGGACCCCCCGCTAGACCACCAGGTACATGTAAAAGGTTTTTGGGGGGGTCGGGAGGGTGGGAGAAGCAAAGGGGTAATTTGTAAAGGGTCGGGGTGGGTTTTTTTTTTTTTATCGGGCCATCGGGCCATTTTTATCAGTGGTAGCCAAAATGGCGCCGATGGCCCGAGAGCGGGAGATCGCGCCGGGACCCCCCACTGGACCACCAGGTAATTTAACATTTTGGGGGGGTTTGGGAGGGTGGGGGAGTTTAAAGGATTGGTTGTAAAGGGTCGGGTGGGTTTAGGGGTTGTTTTGGTGTGCCGGTTTTCCCGCCCTCCCCCCAAATAATTCCCTTACTCGATTTAACGATTTTTCATGATAAATCGAGGGAATTCCTATTGTATCGAGTCCCTTACCATTAATGACGATTTTAAAATTATGGACAATAATTTAAATCGTTAAAAAATGATTCACATCCCTATTGGTTGTACAGGCTGGGGATGACTTTCCTACTAAATGTAGTCCTGTAGGGCACTTTAAAACTGCGAACTAACACATGCAGCAGATGCTTAAAACTGACATTCTCCATTACCTGCATGGCTAGTCATCAAGGGCAATCATTTCCCCGATGCTCCTCATTACTACTTTAGATGCTGTCCACCTCTTTCACTGGGACAGTACCTCAGAACATCAACCCATTTCCTCCATGATTGGTTGCCACTTCAATTCCTAGCAGAGGGCTGCTGGCCTGCAACCTGATTAGTGAAAAGGGCTGTGGGATCAACTTTGGGAAAAGTCTTCCTCTTTTCAGCCCCTTTCCTCTGGCTTTTACTTTGAGTGCAGAAGGGGTCTCCAAAAGCTAGTACTGCCATCCTTCCATGATGCCAGTGCTAGCAGGTTCTGCTTCTCCAGGTGATACTGAATACCAGCATTTATGAGATGGCTTATTTGCTTCCCTTGACTGATATCCTTCACGCAGTGAATATACTGAGAACAATATAGATCTTCCCTCACTTTGAAGTACCTCCATAATTTCTTCTATGATCCCTTTTCTACATCTTTGGGGGCTGGTACTGGCATTGGATTTCAGTTAAAGGTTGGACCCTAACTCAACAGTGGCAGGGGCATCTCTACTTACACTACCTACTCTTTCTCACCACCCTCAGTTTCATCTATATTCCCCATTACTCAAATGAATGCTAAGATGCTACTGAATACTCCTCCAAAATTTTCTTCAGCTACTAGCTCTTTAATTTCTGATTCAAGGAATCCCAAACAAGATTCTTCTTCAGAATCAGGTGATGCAAATACTGTCTTCACTGCCTCAGCAACAGTAACTAATGAAGAGCATGCTGCTGTTTTGACATTGCACTTCTGCCACTCCTGATACCCTGCCTTGGATGGCTCTACCATCTGTTCCCTCTGCTCCAAAACAACAGGCAGAGAAACAGGTGGTAGTGGTACATCCTCACCAAATTTCAATTTCTTTTGCCTGGGGCTGCCTTCCTCTCCTGCCATTCTGGACTTCAAAAAGTCCCTCTTCAATTTAGGTGCCAACTGCCATTTTTATTGATACCCCTGCAAAGGTTGCAAATCCTACCAATGTTTCCTCATCTCCCTTTTCCTGACATGATGGAATTTATTCAAATTAGTGTACTGTCTTCTGAGAATTTGAATATTACAAATATTTGTTTAATTATTTATACTGTTCTGTCCCCAGCAGTGGGTACATTTTGGTATCTGTATATACATTGCAGTTCAACTGTGTCTAGTGCAGTCCTTATTTATAACCCATGATAAAAGCCTGTGATCCCTGCCTTTAAGGGGAGTTTTGCCTTTAAGAGAAACTCCCTTGCCCCTGCTTCTCTCATTGGAAAGGGTCTGCATGCCCTCTCAATCTAACTTGAGTCTCCTTAAGTGCCCTATTGGCTCAAGGAACTGCCCTTCATACTCCCCCCCCCCCCCCCACGCGTCACATGGATCCTAGGCTCACTACCATTGGATCTCACCCTCTAGCCTCAGCTTGTGGGACATTTCCTGTAATCACTCTCCAAGACTGTTAGTTAGTCTCAAGCATGCTGCCTCAAAGCTAGAAGTGCCTGCAGCCTTAGTAATACAATTAGGGCCGGATTTTAAATGCCCTGCACGCGTAAATCCGGCCGTATTTACGCGCGCAGGGCCCTCGTGAGCCGGCGCCTATTTTGCATAGGCCGCCAGCGCGCGCACAGCCCCGGGACGCGTGTAAGTCCCGGGGCTTCATAAAAGGGGCGGGGAGGGGGCATATCCGGGGGCAGGACCAGGGTCAGGAGCGGTTTGGGGCGGGACCGGGGGCATGGCGCCGGCCTGGGGCATGGTCGAGGCCACCGGACCAGCTCCCGGACAGGTGATTGCGTGCCAGCAGCCCACTGGTGCACACAGATTTACACCTGCTTTCAGCTTTCAGCAGGCGTAAATCTGCAACAAAGGTAGGGGGGGGGTTAGATAGGGCCGGGCGGTAGGTTAGGTAGGGGAAGGGAGGGGAAGGTGGGGGGAGGGCGAAGGAAAGTTCCCTCTGAGGCTGCTCCAATTTCGGAGCGGCCTCGGAGGGAACAGGCAACACGCGCCGGCTCAGCATGCGCAGGTTGCACAAATGTGCACCCCCTTGCATGCCGACCCCGGATTTATAAGATACGTGTGGCTACGCGTGTATCTTATAAAATCCAGCGTACTTTTGTTCGCGCCTGGTGCGTGAACAAAAGTTCGCCCTCGCGCAAATTTATAAAATCTACCCCTTAGCTTTTTTACATTTCTTCTTATCACTTTAATTCTAAAGATAAATCAGCTTCAGAACCCCTTGTCTTCTCACCCTGAATCCCAAGAAACTCCATCTCCCTTCTCCTGCCTATCTCCAGCTACAAAGATCTCTGCCTGGGGCATATATTGTTTGGAAGCAACAATTGTAAGTAATGGAAAATTATCTGTACAATAAATAATTTCAAACTTAAAAGATCTTTGCCTGAGGACTGATTGAGAAGAGAAGAGAAGTTATCTGGGTGGAAGAGGGAAATCTGTATTTCTTATTGAGCCAGCACAGTAAAAAAGCTAATTAGATAACAGCAAATAAGAAAAATGTATCATACAGAAAGTTGTAATCAAGCAAGCGTTTAAAAAACTGTATGCAGTACAAGGAAACAGGGATTTCAGCCTGCTACAGAAGGTTTGCATTGAACAGAAATCATTAAAGACTGCCTTGCATTTGAATGAACCTCTCATGCCCACAGTGTGGAAAGAACCAAGCATAAAAAACCCTAGATTGTAAAGATTTACACTTCGGAACTAACTTTGAGTCTGCAAGGCATTTAAGAAGCAAACGCAGATTTAAAAGTCAGCCCATGCTGTAAGCAAGGAATACTAGGAGCAATAAAGAAGCATTTGGCTTTGTGTAATTTGAGTTTGGCGGGAAAAATTCAGGGCACTTCTGCCAGTGAAACAAAGGATTTAATGACTGTACTTAAGTCCATTCAAGTTTCCCTGAGCTGAGAAACTCACCCCTCCCCTCTACCACTGCTACAGGCAGAGGCAATCAGTTGTCATAGTAACCTGAGCTCTGCCAACTTTACTGACTAAGCAGTAAAAGACTGACAACAAAGAACTGAATAATTGTGGAGATTTATTAAGAATTATTAAAGGGTTCTGAAGCAAAACACTGATGAGTGTGTAGAATAAACTGAATAAAAAAGACTGAATTCAACTGAGCACACACCATTTGGAGATCGAGACTGAAAGGACAGAGTGAAAGCTGCTCTGCTCCTCCCCATCCCTTTGTTACACACCTTGCCGCCAAAAAAAGGGCAGAAGCCCTCCCCTCCCCCTGCCAGGCTTCGCAGCAGGAAACAGAGAACAATCACCAAAGGACAAACCTTTGAAGTGTTAATTACCAAGAGCCATAGCTTGAGCAGACCTAATCACAGAAAAAAATTATGGCTGAGACGGCAGAGCAGAGCACCTCAGAACAGCCAGCCAAAGCCACTGAATTAGAAAATGACACACAGCAAATGGGAAAAAAGGTGAAGGGAGAGATGAAGGCAGCAAATCAAAAAGACTGCACAAGCCAACAGAGAAAGGCGGGGAGATGTATGAGAAAAGCAAACAGGGGCATGAAAACAGTATGGAAAGAGAATGGCATAAGATTAAACAAGAGAGGAAATCTTAGGAAGCCCCTCCCATCTCAAGCACCACATAGAACAGCTGTGGCTTCGTTTCCAAATCTATCAGCTCATCACAAAAGATTATCTCGAGTTCTTGACATGAACTAACAATCCAGAAAGCCTTGAAGAAAAGGATCGCCAACAGAACTTGTACCAAGTATGCCAAGAAATGGTAATGGACACCATTAACAGTACAGAAGTGGATCACCCAACAAGCGAGACCGGCTCTCAGCACTCTCACACCTCCAATTGTACATTGAGGTCCGCAAGCCACGGGGATCAAGGCACGAGCTACTCTCAACTCAGCTCTATCATCCTCCAAAAGAAAGCAAGGTCTGAAGCAGCTATGACACGCATGCAGTACGTTGAACGAGAAGCAGCCCTTAAAAAGAAAGAGCTCAGAATAGAAGAACAACAAAAAGCCACTGCTGCCCCCCTGCTGCCACAGCTGCCGCCCAGGTATGCAGAAAGGCCGAATTAAATATCAACTTGGACTTGTTGCGACAGCAAGGAGAAACAGCAGCCCTTGAAGCCGAAATTAGGGTATTGGGTGCAGCCCTGAGTCAAGACGATGGGGAGGACTTGCTCAGCTCCATGGCCCAACAGGACCCGGCCCAGCGGATGCTGAACTATGTTGCAGCTCACCCTCTAACTCACGCTGGTGCCAAAGCGCCATCTCCCCCAGAGCAACTCCCGCACCAGGAAGAAGCAAGCCTCCCCTCACAGATAGCGGCCTTGAACAAAGGAATTGGACCTTAACCGCAAATTGCCATGAAACTGGACGCCAAGATAGTGATCCATTGGCTCTAAATCGCACGGAAGCATGGCATTCAACTCATGCACCAAGCACACACCCCAAGGCAGACACTTCAATGCAACCAATCCTAACGCCCCGAGCACCAGGAACGAGAAAAAACTGGGCAGCCACACTCAGGAAGGGCCCCAGCTGAACACCCCAAGCCTAAACAGGAGACAGTTGACCAACCACAACCCGAGCCAATGCACAACAGGAGTGAGGTGCATAGTCAACCACAGGACATCCGCCCAGCAAGGCCTGCTACCTTTCAGGATGAGTATTCAGAAAGAGAGGACTTAACAAGGTACTTGACCCGCCAAGAATTCATAACCACAGGGCTCTGTGTGCTCAACGACCGCCCTAAGAGTTACAGGGCATGGAAATCTGACTTCCAAGATGCTGTGAAGGATCTGAGACTGACCCCGAAGGAAGAGATGAAATTGAAGACGAAATGGTTGGGATGTGAATCGGCCACACATGATAAGATTAAAAGACGTCCACCTAGATGATCCTCCTACAGTGCTGACTTGAGCGATACTATGGGGACCCAGTCACTATGCATGGTTCGAGGAAATATCCAGAGGGGATAACCGAAAGTTACAAGAATTGGAGATCTCCTCCAAGAAGTGGAGACAGCTAAGACTGGACTAATGTGTCCAGGTCTCAACCTTCTAGACATATCACGAGGCACATGTTGCATCCGTCGCTGCTCGACGCCCTCACTCTGCCCTCTTTACCTCTGTGGCAACTCCCTCCGGGTCTGATGGACGGTAAGCTGCCGCGGCGTCTTCTTGCCATCTCCCTCCGGCGTCCCCGGACCAGCACGACGCTGCAGATGTGCCATGTTCCTGATGACATAGGGCGCGCGCGCTCCGATTGATGTACCAGCAAGAGTGCGAACCTCGAGGGCGTCCCCTGAGATGATGTCATCTGCTTCCAATATATAGATCTCAGTATTCGCTAAACGAATCGAGTTAGCAAGGGGGATTGCTTCGGCTTTACGCCCAAGCTACTCTGCCTCCTCGGACTTACCAGGGGTACCCGCTCCTCGGGGCCTCGCTCTCTTTTCTTTATTTCAGATTGCTGATAGGAACCGGTACTCTGCTCCTCGAAGGCCCATGTTCCTGAACACTGAAGATTTATTTATTTATTTAGAAACTTTTATATACCGGTATTAGTGGGAGACATCATACCGGTTTACATTCAAACTATTAGGCTGGAAATTACATGTTAACAGGGAAACAAGGAACTGGGAGGGGGTAACAAAGTGCAGTGTGGAAATATAGATTAACAAAACAACAAGGTCCTTAACATAAGGAATGTATAATCACCGTGTAGTGGTGCATGGGATAGCAGGAGGGATGGCAAGATAGGTGGGAACTATTCTGGAAGGCTCATTTAAATAGCCAAGTTTTTAACTTCTTTTTTAATTTAATCACACACGGTTCAAGGCGCAAGCTAGGGGGCAGGGAGTTCCAGAGGGCAGGCACAGCTGCATGTAGAGGAGAGATAGGCTATTTTCAGTGAAGGTACAAGGTGGGTGCCATTGTTGGTGGATCTGGTAGGTCGGGTAGATTGTGGAAGGTTGAAAGGAATGTCAAGTCATTTGGAGTTGTGGGTGTGAATGGATTTGTGTACTATGGTCAGAGTTTTGTAGTGAATATGGAAGAGTATGGGGAGCCAGTGTAGGTCTTTGAGGATGGGAGTGATGTGTTTATGTTTACGGGTGTTTGCAATGAGTCTTGCTGTAGCATTTTGCAACATTTGTAGTGGTTTTACCGTGGAGTGGGGGAGCCCTAGGAAAAGCGCATTACAGTAGTCCAATTTAGAAGAGATGGTAGCTTGGATCACTGTGCGGAAGTCTTGGGCGTAGAGTAGTGGTCTGAGTTTTTTAAGAACATTGAGTTTGAAAAAACCTGCTTTAAGAATGGAATTAACGTGATTCTTTATGGATGTGCAGACAAAAAGTTTATGTTCATAAGTCCATAAGTCGAAAAGGGGGGTCAATTTCGGTCAATATGGACATATGGAGAATTCCATAAGTTGAGTCTATGTCCATACGTGCACCAGTTCCCTAAATAAAAATTTAAACCCCTCACCCTCCTTAATCCCCCCCCCAAGACTTACCAAAATTCCCTGGTGGTCCAGCGGGGAGTCAGGAAGCCATTCCTCTATTCCTTTGCGAGGAGCACGTGACGTCCGCGTCACGTCGGAGTGACGCGGCCATCACGTGGTCCACCGCGGTTCCACTCCCGGACCCCTCGTTGGACACAAATGGAACTTTTGGCCAGCTTGGGGGGGCCTCCTGACCTCCCCAAGCTGGCCAAAGTTCCGTTTGTGTCCAACGAGGGGTCCGGGAGCGGAACCAGCTTGGGGGGGTCAGGAGCACGTGACGGCCGTCAAGTGACGCGGCCGTCACGTGGTCCACCGCGGTTCCGCTCCCGGCCTCCTGACCTCCCCAGCTGGCCAAAAGTTCCGTTTGTGTCCAACGAGGGGTCCGGGAGCGGAACCGCGGTGGACCATGTGACGGCCGCGTCACTCGTGACGAGGCCGTCACGTGCTCCTGACCCCCCCAAGCTGGTTCCGCTCCCGGACCCCTCGTTGGACACAAACGGAACTTTTGTCAGGAGGCCCCCCCAAGCTGGCCAAAAGTTCCGTTTGTGTCCAACGAGGGGTCGGGAGCGGAACCGCGGTGGACCACGTGACGGCCGCGTCACTCCGACGTGACGCGGACGTCACGTGCTCCTCGCAAAGGAATAGAGGAATGGCTTCCTGACTCCCTGCTGGACCACCAGGGAGTTTTGGTAAGTCTTGGGGGGGATTAAGGAGGGTGAGGGGTTTAAATTTTTATTTAGGATCAACGATCGCGATTTCCAACGTATTCAACATAGCCATGTTGAATAAGTTGGAAATCCGATCGTTTTCGCCTCATCACTTTTTTAAGTTAAAAAAAAAAAAAATAGCGTTTTACATATAAGTTCAAAACGAATGCACACCCCTATGATTCTTCATGCTGAGTTGGTGATCAAGGAGAACTCCTAGGTCCTTTACAAAAGGTTGCGCTGTAAGGAGGTTAAGCTTGGGGTCATTAACCAGAGGTGGGGAGGGGAAGAGTGGGAGGAGATATAGGAGTTCATTTTATTCATGTTGAGAGCAAGGTGGAGGTTGGTGAGCAGGGAGTGATGGCTGTGAGGCAGTTTTCCCAGTGCTCTAGGGCATCAGAGATGGAGTTGTGGATAGGAATGATGATCTGGACATCATCAGCATAGAGATAGAACTTAAGTTTAAGATCAGAGAGGAGCTGGCAGAGTGGAGTGAGGTAAACGTTAAAGAGGGTGGATGAAAGGGATGAGCCTTGCGGGACTCCTTATTGCAAGGGATGCTGGGCGAAGATGGTGTTACCTATTTTAAACAGAGAACTTTCTATTTGAAAGGTAGGATTGAACCAGTAAGGGCTAGGCCTGAGATGCCAATGCTTTCCAGATGGGCCAGGATGATAGTAGCTGATGGTGTCAAATGCTGCCGAAATATCAAGGAGGATGAGGAGGTAACTGTAGCCTTTGTCCATGCCTCTGAGGAGGTGGTCGGATAGGAAGAGGAGTAGCGATTCCGTGTTGAAGTGTTTCCGGAAGCCGAATTGTGAGACATGGAGAATCGCATGATTTCAAGGTACTCCATGAGTTGAGAATTAACAACCCTCTCCATAAGCTTGGCGATAAATGGGAGGTTAGAGATTGGGCGGAAATTGGAGGGGTCTTTCGGGTCTAGGGAGGGTTTCTTTAGGATTCTCTACTGCCTGGAAGCTATTGCAGATACAGACATTGTGGGTTACCATCGCTCTCTCAGAGCTTTCCCTGGAACCAGGTACTCGCTCCTCAAGGGCCTAACCCTTTCCAGCTACTGAATTCCTAAGACCTTATGTGAGTTTTGTCATCCAGTTTCTGGCTATGAACACAGCATACCATGTCTACTCACTATCTATAGTTTCTCTACAGCTCAACCCTGGATCGCTGTTCCAGTACATGAGGGACTTCAGCCCTGCCGGGCATATTAGTTACTACTGTCACCTCTGGTGGTTCTACTATCCTGTCTAATAAAAGAATTATCAGTGTCTGTCTCTGTACCCAAGCCTAGCCGGTGGTCCCTCTCAGGATACCTCCTGGGGGCGCAGCCATCTGCCATCAGCCCAAGGATCCACCTATCTATATTCCTCTACAGCTGAGTGCCCTCTCCAAGCACTCCTGGTAACAGATTGCTACTCCTTCTCCATCAAGAGTCTTCAGCAACAGATTCATAACAGATTGCTACTCCACAGTCTAAACCCTAACAGATTGTTTACTACTCCCTCTACAGGAGCTGAGCATATCAGATTGCTAACTCCTCCTTCCACAGCGACAGGAAATCCTGCACAAAAATATGCTTGGCCAGAGTGTATCCCAAAGACCTGAGAAGGCAGTCAAAATGTATATCATCATAGATAAGCAGAGCAACAGATCCCTGGCAAGGCAGAATTCTTTGACTTGTTTGACATCCATCACCATTACTCTCTGTACAACCTCAAAACCTGCTGAGGAGTCACCCGTGTGAGAGGGAGGAAAGCAGGCGGATATATGATGGAAGCGATGATGGCAGCAACAAGTCAAACTTGCCCATGCTCATTGAGTGCAACCAGATACCTGACAACAGAGATGAGATTCTCACACCAGAAGCCACTTGGTACCATTCTCATCTAAAGTCCATATGCACCAGCTTCCACACTGGATCTGGAGCAGAAATCCGCTGCTATTGGGCAGAGACGCACCAGCACTGACCAAGGTCTTGGAGATGCATGACGGCCCAACAGCCGGTCCCTACACTTACCGACTCACCTTGGGATGGGATAGTCGGCGAAGTCAGCTTGAAGCCAACAAGGGGACCAAGTGTTCAGACATACGCCACGAATGTCTCAGAGGATGGAAATCCTACCCTATTTGAACCATGTCCTAATCACCTAAGCACCAAGGAATCCTAAGCTGCGAAGAACCAATCTCAATTCGCTACCAGTCAGATCGCCCCCCCCCCCCCCCCAATTAGATGCAGAGGAACCTCTAGGGGACCCAGTGCTTCAAGTCACCAAGGATGTGAC